>NW_007579122.1:68261-193850 GCF_000690725.1 Stegastes partitus | reverse complement strand
ATGGGCCATATGTATGTGAGTAATAGGCAGTGATAACAGCCATTTAATGGGCTGATGACATCCAGATCAGGCGGTAAAACCATCTCAGTACCCATGACAACCCGCGGCAGCCTTCAAAGCACCTCTCAGCTGCTGCTCCGAACAATATCCACCCGCTAATAACCGAAACGACGCGTCTGTCCGAGAGGCTCCGACAGTCGGAATTAGCCTTTCAAGCCAGGGTTTGACTTTAAACCGTCCTTTTTTTCCCCCCGGTTGACCTCCAGGAGGCTGTTTCCAAACCAACATGTGAGGCATTGCGGAGCGACACCAAAGTGGCAGCGGTGGCATCTCATTAATATATATTTAATTAGCTCGTCTGTATTCAGAAAAAAAAATGGTGGGTCATTTTAATTGGCTTTATTAACCCAATCATTTGACGGGAACCTTTCTGTCTTGATGGATGACCTTATTATTACACCGAAGAAACCGCTTCACGATCCTTTGAAAAGGAGCCGCTCAGGCGACTCATTAACACCGTCACGGCTGCTCCGCTTGTTTTTTTTTTTTTTCTCCGCCGTTTTCCACGTTTGCACCTGACGGGCGCATCATTAGCGATCCGAGCTGGCACGCAAACTGTCGAGCGATGGATTGGCACCGAGATTTTTTTGGTCGCCCGTGCGTAGCTTTAATTAAAAGTTGTCTCGATCTACATTGTCAGAAATGTTCTTTGTGATACTATCTGGAGATGAAAGTGGAATCAAGCTGATAGAATCGACTTTTATCGCCGCGGGAAGATTTATTTTTCACTTAGGTGTGAATATTATCCCCTCCTCCCCGATCCTTAAAGCGAACCCGTGTTCCGAAGCAGGTTGAGGAAGAGGAAAGAGAAGGGATAATAAAAAAAAAAAACGGGAGAAATCGAGGAATGGTAAGGTGAGTGAGATAAGAAAAATAAGACTAATAGATTAGACACAGGACTCAGAAGTGCAGCGAGATGGAGAAAGAATGGAAAAACACATACGGTCAAAGCTACGGTTCTGTTTTGGATAAGGCATTATCTCACACTTATGTTTACAGGCCCTATTTTTTTCCTCTCCTCCTTCTGTTTCCATAAATATAAGCACAATATCCAAGAAAATGGGATTTACTCTATCACAGTTTGAGGCTTCCGCGCAATCTGGAATAGAAATCATTTCCATGATGGCGGTTGAATAAGACAGAGAATACCCGGGTTACGGCGAAGTATATGTTTGTCCAAGAGCTGCTGTTGGATTTCTATGAATATTTTTTTTTTTTACATACCGTTCCTCTAAACATGAGAATTTGTCTGCCTACCTGTTCCAAGATCGGCCATTTGGCAAATCTCTCCTCGCCACCTTTTGACACGACGAAGCTCTGATTGCAAGGTAGCAATTGAAAACCTGAATGGGAGTCCTGTCCGTTTACTTCTCTTATTTCTATCACGGCTAATGGCAGAAGATTGCCACTTGGAGCTCGGCTCTTTTCCTCTTGGTAACTCATCTGCCCTCTGACACAGCCTCAATTGTCTGTCTGGGCTGATTTGTGGACCGAACGGTCCTCCGGGAATATGACTGTCATTGTCTTACAGTGGCTCAAATTGACATAATGGCAGCTTCATCCCTTCTGATGTCTCACTTTTTTTTTTGTTTTTTTTTTCGGTTGTTTCGATAAAATAGATCAAACCACCTTATGTCTTGCCTCGGTTTGGGGTTGTCTCGCCGTTGTTTCACATTTTTCTTTGGATAACTGCACCTAAGAGGGCTTCAGGAAAAAATAAAAGAAGTTGTAGTGGGAAGGTGTCTGGCCCTTTGTGAGGAGGTTATTGAAGGGATTTACTTCTGGTTTTCTTTAGATCTCACAGGATTCCTCATTTTTTTACTCCATCCAGGAACCAAACTTTTAGGGTGAATCTTCCACGAAGCTTAATGTTTTGTGATTGTTTTGCAGGAAATCAACGCAGTAATTCAAATGAAACAGGAGAGATTTCAAGCATGATGCATCTACATGAGTCTGAGCGGTTGTGACTGAGTCAGCTGGTCTTTATCGCTAGTTTTTATTTCATCGTGATTTATTGTGTCGGAACACCGAGTCCACACTGTTCTTTGACTGCTACATTCAGGAACATGGTTGTGTGCACTTTTGACAGGAGGGTTGTGTTTCTGGAGATGCAGCAGAGTTCCAGACGGGACTTCGAAGCCACTTTGAGACTGTCTGTGAAGGTCGTGGTCGTTCTGGTGGATTCATCGTAGCAGCTGCTTGAGTTCCTTGAAGACCTCTCATCCAAGAGGCTTCATCAGCTCTGACCGACTAGATATCCTAAAGGAGCCATTAACACCTGAGTTTCAATTGGTGGTTTGTTGCTCCTCCCCCTCGTTATGTGCCACAGCGGGGTTCGTTAGGGTCTTGTGTGGCCTGGTGTGGATTTCATCTTCCTGGGGAGAGATCTTGGGGCTGAATTGGACTAAGTGTGAGATCAGCAGGATGAGCTAACAGCCACCGTACTGAATTATCTGCTACATTGATTGATATAAACACACCAAGAAACCCCCAATTTAAAACCTTCTGGGTCATTATTAACCTTGATCTAACGTCGCTGCTCTTGTTTTCCTGACCTCACTACCAATTCATGCTTCTTTTTTTTAAAAAAATCCTTCATTCCTCTCCTCTTGAACGTGACATTTAAAGAAGTTCCCGACGAATTCCAATAAAGTTCAAAGACCTGACAGGTTTTATTTCCCGTCGCAGAAATACGACCTGATAATCGAGGGCTCGTCGTCCCTGTTGGGAGCGATACGAACTCGACAACGAGAGCCCCGTGACCTGGGACGGGACCTTGCCGTGGGCTTTATCATCAGTAAAAACTTACATTTTACGACCACAAAGACTACCTTTACTAATATCCGGGGCTTCGATCTAAAATATTTATTGGTCTAATAACCACAGAGAGAGCAAAAAAAAAAAAGAAGTAGAAAATTTATGTAAATGTCAGCGTAAGAGGTGATGTTTAGTCGGGAGTGGAGCGACTGTAATTTTCTCGGTTATAGTTTGACTTTCTCTAAAGGAGGTTTTATTATTTTCCTGAGTGGCTGAAGGGCTGCTTGTGTATTTTGTTCCCCTCTAAAGTGATGAGCCACAAAATGCCAAAATAAAAAAAGTTGTGAAGTGCTTCAGGCGATATGCATATTGTGTTTGCTGTATCGCCACTGGCCTCGGCAATAGGAATAAAGGAGGCAGCAGCTCATCCATACCTATACGGACAAATGTGTGGTTTCAATATGGACACCGAAAGACTTTGTAGGTGAACGCTTCGTCGCAATTAGCAAACGTGTTTATTAGCAGCCGCTGCGTTCGTGGCTGGAGAGGTCCGTCAGCAGGCGTAAGAAGCTTTACATCAATCGCAACGCAGTCGGCTGAGCGAATAAATAAAAAAAAAAAGCAGAGATACGGAGAAGTTGTGCGGCAAAGAGCGAAGATAATAGGCGGCTGAGACTGTACGAGTGGCCCGATACTGTATGTCGGCACGATTGGATTCGGTCGGCTGAGTAGAGCTCGTCTCCCGTCTCCTCTGCAGCATGAAAGCCGGCTTGTTATGTGGGAGGACAGGTGTGGAGGGCCGGGGACTCATACAGGTGAGCTTCAAAACAGCATCCAGGCTGTGCAACAACAACAACAACAACGACGTGCTGACAAAGCTTCCTGCCTGCTCAGAAGGACGTGTGTTTTTGGCGTTAATCCTCTAATTGTGTGTCACCTTATACTGGCTGCAGGGCTCCAGGTTTACCCCAAAACTCACCAGTGGGTCAAAATTTCACCATTTATCAGAGGAAGAAATTGTAAAAACTCGACCAAATTTAAACTTTCCAACAGCCATTCCAACGACTGAACCAAATCTCAGCTTAAAATCATGATATTTAATCCTAACCACTCGATTTTACGTCTTTAATTCGACTATTTACCCAAAATAAACAGTTTAAACCAACAAGATTATGTTAAAAGCAAGAAATCCTGTCCTGCTTTGGACAAACGTGAAGCCGTACGTGACTCGGCTGTGACCAAGAGTCAAAAATTGTTGGTGCCTTTCAGTTGAATTGGGCTGAACTGCAGGCAGTGTTTAAACAGACAGGAGACAAGGGGCACTGTGGGCACTTTCCTTCTTTTTACACGATTTATGGTGTCATAATTGTGTTATATGGCCAAAAAATGGGACACATTTCAGTTCATGCTCCTTCTAGTCATGCGTGTTCTGTTTCCATAGAGGTGCAGGACTTGAAGAATGATAAATATGAAACAATACTTTTGAGGATATTCACATAACAGGAGATACCAACTTTAACAAATTAGTCCCTCAACCAATGAATCAGTGACACACCAACCTTAGAACCACATGAGTGATGTTGTGTTGGTCCACCTCGGACTGACGTTTAGCACCGAGACTTTAACTGTGAATTTATTGGGTCCTGGTTGGTTGTGTTTGTGGATTGGGTTCGTTCCAGTAGATCCTACAGATTAGAGTTTGGATGCCTTGGGCTTCTCGTCATGTTCTTCAAAGTGCTCCTTAGCAGTTTCGTAGGGTCTCTAACATGTGAATGAACCCAACGTTACCCAACAGAACGTTGCACCACAACCAGAAGATCAATGTTATTCACTTGTTTTAATGTTTTGGCTCATGAAAAGTGGGCACTGTGTTGTAGCTCATCAGCTTTGTGGATCATTCTAACAAGTTTCTGAGCTTCTAACAAGCACCTAAAGAGGCATAAACGGCAGCTACATTCATGTGAAGTCTTCCTCCGAAGTGTCCCTTAAGTTATTTCCTGAGATCTTGTCACAAACTGAAACCAAACTTCCTCCAGCAGCCGGGTCCTTCCTCCCTCTGATTTTCATATAGTGTATGTTTGTGCAGGATTTTATCAGATATTGCCGTTCTGTGTCTCTTTATTGCAGTGTTGCTATTGTTATCTCTGCTGACTCTGGGAGAGAGATCCCTCTTATGTTGCATTTTCTGAAGTTTCTTTATGGTTTCTCAAAGTTTTTTCTTTTTTATTCTTTTGTTTTGAGTCAGAACGTTACTGTAACTAACAGACGACCAAAACTAAGAATCACCTGCGACCGTCCCTCTGCACTTTCACCTGAAACAGCCTCTGAGAACGCTGACTGCTCCGTGTTTTTGAAGCTTATTTCCAAACGCATTTCTTTCTGCTTCCTCTGCTAACACCTTTGAAGAACTGCTTAAGACACACAGGATCGGGTGCATACAAAGCATCGTAATTAGTATTTTATCTCCCTCCTTCCACTCCTCTACTCGTCTCTCTGTCTCTGTGGTTCAAGGGAAGAATTCCCTTCAAATTCCTCCACGAAATCACACACAATTAAAGCAGAGCATTTTCTTGCCTCGGGGCCTCGCTGCCTCTGTGTGCTTTAAACATTTACACACAGCACAGAAACACACAACCTCCCGCCGACCCGCACTCTCGACACGTAGCGGCGCGCAAACAAGGCATGTTCTCTGCGGTGCATTTCATTTGGCCATGGCTTTAATGGGGCCTTTTTATGGAGTACAGGATTACAGAATGGCGTCCCCCCTCTCCCTGCAAGCTGATTGGACGCTCTCCACTCGTGTCAATCAAACGTCGGGGGTTTGGCCACGCCGCTGAATGCGACGGTGCGTTTAGGGCCACTTCGGTCTGCTCCAGATTCCGTCACACCAACTTAGCTGCTGGCAAGTTTTGGTTCCAGATGTCGCCGAATCGCGCCGCGGATCTGCCGCCAACCTTAATGACCTTTTGACTATTTGTTGGGTTTATGGGGTAAAAAAAGAGCTCGAGGCGACGTCTTGCGGTTGCACAATTTGATCCTGAATAGTAGTCTTTTGTGATTAGTGCTGGTTTCTATTTGAAACTAATAGATTTGGGGCATTGGAAACCAAATTTACACACAGCATTAGTTGATTATCAGCCTAAAGAGCAACAAAAACACTCATTTGCATTCATGTTCCTTCTCCTTTTTGCTCACTTCTGGTCTCCTCCAAAACCTGAAGGACATACTGAGCTGATGGTGTTCACTATGCATCATACCTGACTCCAATTTGATGCTAAGCTAGCAGTATACAGTGGGTTTATCACGGCATCTGTGGCTCGGTGTCGTCAGAAACATTTGTCTAAAGTGTGCTAAAGTTAGCCAACGTGAGCTACATTAATAGAAGCGCCATAAAGTACATTAGCTGTCCCAGTAATGTCACTTAAACGTGTCTTTTGTAGGTGTAGCATGAGCTAAAGTTAGCCAGCATAAGCTACTGGTAAAGAAAAGTAGAGCGGTGACTGTATATCGGTTTAAAGTTTGCTAACATTAGCTGGTTAGCCCTGGCGAGCTAATGGTGCAGAAGAGTTGAAGAGTCAAGAGCCACAAACTTTGAATTTAATTAAATAGGTGTTGAATTTAAGATGAATTGTTCACTTGTTTGTGAAAAATAACAGATGATGTAAACAGCATTCTTATTTTAAGGTCGTGTTTTGTTTGTTGATACTTAAAAATATTGACTTCAAACTGAATCCACTGGAAGGATGAGGTTGCATATTTCATGACGCTCAGTAATCCCGACCAGCTGTGGGATTTGAACTAACAGCTCTGCGGCAAACATCCTTCTTGTCTAACCTTTCTGTTTGAGTTTAATGCCTCGTCGCTGTTAGGAAACCTGGCGAGTCATGTATAGCATTGACCATCCCTGACACGTTACAAATGGCAATCAATGGTTTTGTTTGTTGTCTTATTTTGCTTGTCTCCAACGCTTCTCAAAGGGGCTAATAATTGGAGCTGATAATTGCTACCAGGCTCATAACATATTGACCCAGGCTCTGTAATAAGCCGGTGGAAGGCGGCCGAAAACATTCCCCGCCTGAAAATTGATATAATTAGCATGTCTCTTTGTGTCGCCTGCAGGCCAGACAGTGTTGAATAAACAAATCCTCCCATCCCATGTCATATTTCAAATCCAGTCGGCTTTCTCATTAAAACGTCGATGTATATTCACTGTGGGGCACGATTGTGTTTGTGCATTTTAGGCCTCAAAATTCTCGCTGAACACTTACATTTTCCCAGTTGAACTTAATTATGTGATTCACACCGATGAGTCCGGCTGCGCGGCCCATTTTTCTTTCGCCCGCTGGGTTTTGTGAGCAACTTATTACGTGATCAATCACACATACAGCACGAACGGACCGGGGATCAATTAATAATTGAAAACCGTTAAACTACTTGAAGCGCTGATTGGAATCTGCCTTAAGTCAGAGCCGGGCGGCGTGGAAGGGCGCGGGGTTAAATAGACATGATTAATCAGCTCGAGAACAGTATTTGCATTCATTTGCAACGAGGCGCGTGTGGACAGTAGCGCTTGTTCCTACTTGAGACTAATTATAAGCAGGTTCTGAGTGCGTGGGGCGTTCAGGCACCACGTGATCCTGGAGGATGGCGTCGGTGGACACGTCTGCATGAAGATGGACGATGAGCTGTTAACTGCAAAATATTTAAATCACAGCTGGCGGTGAAGCAGCTCTTTAGGACAGAACAGTGTCCACACTTTAAAAAAACTTTACTCTGAATTAGCACTCCAAAGGCACATTAACACCCTGAACCCAAAATCAGCAGCCGGATTTATAAATCATGTCTTTTTAAAAAAATAAATCACCAGAATGACACCATTTATCAGAGACAGAGCAGTTCTGCTGAGAAATCATTCAAATCTCTGCATGTGTTCGGGATGTTTTATCACTTTATTCTGCAGGTTTTGTTTGGAAAATTACTAAAGATTAACCCTTGGCGCTAACTAATTGTGCACTCGTCTGGGTAGCTGTGAAGCCAGCAGTGACTCGTTTATGATGAACAGTCATGAGACAAAAAGTTCAGGGACTTTGTGGCTGAACTGCAAACTGCAGGCGTTGTGTCCAAGCAGCAGATGTGTTCATAGCCTCCCATTAAAGAAGGAAAAAAATCACTGAAATAGGTTGAAATTGACAAAAGTAATAATACATTTTTAAAAAAAATAATTAATGAAAATCATGAAACAAACAAACAAAAACCTAAAAAAAAAAATTAAGCATAATGGGACCCGTAAATATTTAGCTGAACAACCCTTTGAGCCAATCACTGTAACTCTGTCAGACTTCTGCACCTGTTGACATTTTTTAAATTTTTCAAAAAATTATTATTTCAACCACAATCCAAAAGCAACGCCTTATTTCTCTACATTATAATTTAGCAAATTTTTATTTATTATTACTTTTGTCAGTTTCTAGTTATTTGAGCGACTATTAAGACAAAAATGGAAACTAATTAAAAATGTAAGTAGTAGATTATAGCATGGAGAGTCACTTTTTTCCCCTTGCATCGGGTAACCTGTGATATATTTCACCAAATCACTTTATTTAATTGGAAAAAATAGCTTTTGCATGAACCAGATTCTGCACTTTATTGTGCAACCATGAAGCTGTTAGTGATTCAACAGTCATGCGACAGAAGTTCACGGACTTCCTGGACTGCAGCCGGTGTTTACATCAAATGTAGGAAGTAAATCACCATTGTGGTATTAGAGACACCTGTGGTCGTTTTTTTAATCAGAAATTCCACTTTTTAAACATATGTTAGCATTTAAGGCACCATAATTGCATCATCTTGCACAGAACACATCCACTGTTCCTACCCACAGTGGTGCTGTGTCCATAGCGGTGCAGGATTTTAGATTGCAGGATAAAAAAACAAACACCCAGAAATAAAACTGCACATCCTTTGCATGTGAGGCTGTTTGCATAAATGCATCCACTGTCCCTCCATCTAATCCCCCACCGACCGTTTAGCAGCAGCCTCGATCGAGTGCATCGACGAAGCAGCTCCTCATCATGCAAACGTGACGGCGCCCCTCTACTGCCATCTATAGGCGGCCTCGGCTCACTTCAGATGGCTGCGGCTGATAAAACTCCTCGAGAGCAGCGATGCCTCTGCAGCCCTCCCCCCTCCTCCCCCCCGAGAAGCTGCAGATAATCATTTCATCACTTCCTCAATTATTGACAGGCGCCCTGAGCTCTACTGTAAAGTTCCCAGTGTTACAGAGAGAATTAACATCCATTAGAGCGTCGTTCAGCGTACGTATGTGTGTGTGCGGCGTTTGCGTTTTGATCCTAACTAGACTTGTAGCTCCGAGGAGGCGCCGGGATGTGACAGGCTCATCAAATATCTCGCCTCAGTCAGCGATGTGCCGCGACTACCGCTGCGTGGAGAGGTTCTGGCCCAGGAATGACCCTCTCCCCGCTGAGTTGCCAATCATCACTCATCACGTCAGACACCAACGCCGGCCCGCTGTGTCTTTCAGCTACAACTCGTGTCCGGCGTTATTCTGATAACCGCCTTCACACAAAAAAACTTCCCCCGATTGTGCGGCGCTCATAATAGAGCGGCCTTGGGTTGTCGTTTGCAGATTTTGTGACACCGGTTTCTGGACACTGAAGTGAATGGACGTCTTCCTGCTATACTGCACAAAAAAAACAAGTTTCACCGCCAAAGAAAACACTGGCATTATTGAGTTATTTACTGAATCCTTCCCTTTCTCCCGCTTCTGACAGCCCCTCCCGTCCGACTGTTGTTCAATTCATATACCATTGTCGAGAGCGATAACTGCAAATAGCATTACCTCGGGCTGAAAGGATCCCATTCATCGTGGCGCTGACTGACAAGCTCGTCACAAACAGCTGCTTAATAGAAGGTATCAAGCCAATCTGTCTGCCAGCTTTGTGCCGAGGAACAGCGCCGTTGTTCTGCCGAAACGGGAACCGGTTAAAAACTCTGAATGAAAGTGCATTTTCAGCCGGTACAATGAGCCTCCAGCCGGCGATATCTGCAAACGTTTCCGTGAGGCTTCTTGTTTAGGCTATGTGTGGATTATATAAAAAAAAACCCGGCACAAAGGAGAAAATGACAAACAATCTTGTGTTATTTTGTCTCTTAAAAGTCTTTGCATTTCCGTGTTCTTATAATCCATTCTCCTTTCTCTCTCTTTGTTTCCTCTTTGTTCTCCATTGTAGCCGCCCTGCAGGTGTCCATATCCTTGAACAAAGTGGAGTTAAGTGTCGGAGAGTCCAAGTTCTTCATTTGCACAGGTACCGAACACTTTTGTTTGTTTATGTGTGTGGGTTTTACGTCGGTGTGAATGCGACACAATCCGTGCCGTCCATATGGCGAGGGGCTTTTTGACCCCGCCGTGACTGGACGCTCCGGTTCCTCCTCCTCCTCATTGTCCTCGCCGAGCGGCGGAGGGCCCGGTGGCTCGGCGGGGGTGGAAGCGAGCTCTGGCAGGCCCGACCCGCCTCCCCGCTGGCTGCCTCTTCTCTCCTGCCAACCCCGAGAAGCTAAGGCTCGCTGGGAGGAGCGTCCGGGGGGCGGCGCGGAGGTCTAGCAAAAAAAAAAAAAAATGAATGGGCCCAAACTGGCAGGAAGTGAAAGGCGGAAGCTTCCAGTGTGGAGAGCTCAGAACTGAGAAGAATGGAAACAGCTCTGAGGCAAAATAAAACAAACCAGAGTTGGAGGTGGGAGGTAAGGAGCCACCATCCACTGTCAGAATGCGTAGGAAGGAAGTGTCTGTGTCGCACGTGGCTTCTCTTTTGCCCTTTTCCACCACAGGCACTCGCACTAAGCCTGATTTTATTTTATTTTTTTTATCATATTCACAGGCGTTTCTGCCAACTGCAGTGGGTTGAAAAGCAGGGCAGAGCAGTCGGAGGCAAAAAAATAAAAAATAAAATCAAAATCAAAAGCCCAGTGAAACTGAAGGGAGCCTGCAAACAAATAAATAAAGTATGAATTTTTAAAGTGGCTTTTTGGCTTTGGAGGGTGTGAACCAGGCCTGTATAAATATGAATTAGAGGAAATAAAGGCATCAATACGACCAAACTCTACATACTGGATTTTTGGGGAAGATAAACATTTTTTAAATCCTGATAATAATATATTGTTTACGTTAGAATTATATTAAATAGGGAACTTGGTGGCGCCATTGTTCTTAACTCATAAACTAGTTAGCAACTGACCGTAAACACCAACCTTTACTCCGCACCGTACTCTGCTACATGCGCTGCAGACAGCTCTGAGAGTGTTATATTAAATACATATTTTTTAAATCCTGATGATAATATATTGTTTACGTTAGAATTATGATAAATACGGAACTTGGTGGCGTCATTGTTCCTTAACTCACAAACTAGTTAGCGACTGACCGCAAACACAAACCTTTACTCCGCACCGTACTCTGCTACATGCGCTGTAGACAGCTCTGAGAGCGTTGTAAACAGTGGAAATTACACCAGGCATCTTTTTCTGCTTGGGGATACACTGATAAATCTACAGAAAGCCAATATCATCCAATAATATCCGACAGCCAATATAATTAGACGTTTACAAGACTTCCCAGAGCAGCATTAGATGACTTAAATACTTTATAAGGCACTTTAAAATGTTCTAAATGCTTAATTAATGAGTAAAGGTGTCAAAAAAAAACATATATATTCTCAAGAAGCCTTCTCAGAGGTTTTAGCAACGTCTCGAAGCAGCCTACTGAGGTAATCCGTCCATTCCACCCAACGACGAAACATCCTGCCGGATTTCCTCGAAACCTCCGGACCTTGTTCCCGAGCAGCCTGCCAGGCTCTGTAAATGTACCGTGTGTGGGGGAAGCCGTGCCAGAATCCACACGTACCACCTGCTGGGAGGCGGTTGTAGCCAAGTGCAGGTAGAACACGGCAACCGCACCTGTGATGGATGGTCCAGGTTTCACACGGCGAGCCATCAATCTGATGAGGGTTTTTGGCCGATTTTCGTCTCGCAACCACAGCAGGTGGTACGAGGATCGTTTGTTCTGTTAGTTGGGCTCCAAAAACTCAAGAAAGCATTGCTGTGTTTGGGAACAATGTACCCAACAGTTATTAGATGGAGTTTTTGACACCTTTAAGGACGGAAACCATTATTAACCCCCTGGTAACGTCCACTGCTTAAGACGCATACCACAACTAAACAATAAAGTAGTACCAGATGTATTCACAGGAAGGTATTTTCCGCGTCTTTCTCAGAACCCCTGTTGCGATGGGAAGCAGTAACAACAATCTCCAAGCTGTAAAGATTCGGATTTACCCAACAAAGCAGGCCTCATTGTTCTTTTGGGTAAATTAGCCTTTTTAACTCTTGAAATACTTGGAAATGTAAAGTCTGAACCCTATTGGTGGATATAAGAGGGTATTTCTTCTTTTCAGATTTCGGCTGCAAATCAAAGTCAAAGCAGCTATCATGTCCGATTTCCACCTAGTGTAAAAATAAAATAAAATAAATCATGTGGATGAGTTACTCTAAAAAATAAACACATAAAGATGAAAGAACATTTATTTCCAAGTCACCAGTCAGACTTACAGAACTCATGACACTCGCTTGTGACTGGTCAGAGGCCGCAGTAACTGTGTTGTGATGTGGCCTGACCCTCGCTGATTGGCCGGATTAAGTCACATGATTCTGCCCGCTGCCATTTTTAAAGATACCATATATGTCTGTGAAGATTCTCAGTAGATCAATCGTAGCAACTGCTTGAGTTCCTTGAAGACGTTTCACCTCTCATCCAAGAGGCTTCATCAGCTCTGACTGACTAGTTGGGAGTTCCTGATACTTGAGTTTCAGTTGGGGGTTTGTTGCTCCTCCCCCTTGTTATGTGAGTCGTTAGTGCTCCCACTGCCACGATGGGGTTCGTTAGCAACTCAAGCAAGCCCAGTTGCTACCATTAATCTACGAGAATCACCATATATGGTTCCTTTCCCGATAAAGGGTTCATGGGTTAACTCCCCGATTGCTGTTTTGTGGGGCATCAGCGCTGCATCCTGGGCTTAGCTCCGCCCAAGACGATTGCGATTGGTTTCAAGAAAACAGTTTGTTTTCCCTCCTGTGGCAGAATAATAATAATCTGGAGCTCTGATGCAGCACTAAAACGATAGTCCTGGCTGCATAAGACCAATAAAGTCTCCCAAAAAGGCAGCTTTACCGTAAGTCGATCAGGGGATGTTTGTAAGAAGCAGAAGTGTTGTTGATACGAGGCCATCTGGGTGAAATCAATTCACCTGTTTCCAAAGTTTTCCAGGTAGAGTTGGCAGCAGGGTAAAATAAAAGAACGCATTTCTCTCCAAAAGAGCACTTTTTCCTCTGAAAAACCTTCAAACGAGCCGTTTTCGGGTCAAAACGAGGTCAAGTGTAAGTCAACATGGCAGCCTGGAGCAAGAGCGCTGCTTGGATTATATCCAGCCAAGTTGCTTCTTTCTTCTTTTCCTGCATCATCCAAGTCGGTTCCCAAATCTGTCTTTATACTTTAAACCCTTTTTTTCTCGACTACAAAGACTTTAAAGCTTATTAATACAACAACAAAAAAGCAGCAGAAACAATTAAAGTCGGCACATTTTTATGCACAAAGGCGACTCAGTCGTGAATAAAGAAGCGAAAAGGGAAGATAATCACATAATAATTCAACTTTTAAGGACAGAAAAACAAGATTTGAAGTGAGTAAATGAATGCTCAGACACATTTAAATCAGAATTTAGCAGATTTATGAAAGTGGCGCTGAGAATAAATCTTTAGTTTATTGTTCAAAATGCTTCAATCAACATATTTCTGACAAGTTTTGAGACTTAAAGACAACAAGTAAGGCCTTAAATTCACTTCTGTATTTGCACGGAACCCAGCATTTAGAATATTAACATTTTCAGGTCAAATTTTAATTAAATTACTTTTTTTTACATTTTGTTTTATTTTTTATAGCGTAGCTACAATCTACAGATGCAAAAAGACAGAATTTGGTTAAAAAATAGTTTAAAAATTGCACCTAAAAAAGTATTTTGGACGCTTTATGTCCGTTAGTCTGATATATTACGGAAGCAAGAAGCTCAAAAATCTTAAAATCCATCAGTGCATGAAAAGAAAACGTGTATTTGTTTGTCACATTTTGCTTTATGTCCATATTTAGTCGAGGTTAAAGGACGTGATGAAGCCAACATGCTGGAAGTCCACAGAGTTTCTCCAGGACTTGTGGTCAAGCTAAAAATATCATCTTTAAATGAAGCTGGAGATGAGTCTCTGGTGTGAATCTCTACAAGGTCAGGAGTGGATCTGGCTCTAAACAAGTGTTTCTTACAGAGATGTCAAGTGTGTGGGGCGCTGCTAATATTAAACGAACTAACATTAAGACTCATTCTAATCAAACAGCCTCTAAAATGTTCAGAATGTTCCGTTTTCAAAAGATCTTTTTTTCCATTTTTGTTCTGGGAGCGAGCGTCTATTCACGGGCTTCTCGCCATTATGAGCGAACCTGAGAGTTTTTATTCATCGCCTCTCGCTGCAGAATCGCTTTGTTTACGCCTTCACAGGGAGCGAGTCGAGAAAAGATGACTTTTTTTATTTTTTTGCGGCAGCGGCGGGTTTGAATTGAGGCCTCGCAGAAAGAGCCGAAGGTAGGAAGGTAGCCGAAGGAGGTCAGGAGGAGACAAAGGAAGACGGCTGTAGACGGAGATTGTCGTCGGAAAATAGTCGGTTTTAAGTCGTCTGCGAGTCGGAGAGGAAAGAAAGGGAGAAAAAATCCATCTGTGCATGTGTCACCTTGTAGCTCGAGTGCTTTTTCACCTGGTTTCCATCGTCTGGGACGTCTTACAATGAATGAGAGCATCTAATAACAGCTGGAATAGCTCCGAACGCAGCTCATCCTTACAAACAGGATTCATCCACACACACAGATGAACACCTGAAACTCTACAGGTAGATGCCACCGCTAGTTTTTAGTATTTTATGTTTTCATGTTGATGACGGAGACTCATTGTTGCACCTTTTTCTTTTCTTTTTTATTCCTGCAATCCTGAAAACAGAGAAGTGAAAGTTTAAAATGAACTGGAAGCCAGAGTGGAAACACACAGCTCGGTTTGATTCACGTCCTGATGATGCACGTTGCATCATCTGGAGAAAGAAAACCAAGAAGGACAAACGAGCGTACTGCTTTATAATCATCATCGACAGACTATAATTAAGCTTTTGTTTTTCTTTTTTTTTTAGAAAGAAATCTTGCCTTCTTTTGTGTTACACTGTTAAAATGAATAAAATTAAAATGATAATTATTACTCTAATAATACGAACAATTTATAGTAATAGTGAATAATAAAAAGCAATAAATAAATTTGAAAAAAAAAAAAAAATTCCAGTAGCTGTGGTGCTGAAAATATGTATTACTCATGTTTATGAAAGATTCTGTAATTATAAAATATATTATCTGCAAAAAAAATACATAAAACTGCATGCATTTATAAAGCTAAGACTTTTTCTGTTAGTTGTTACTAATTGCATCTAATTTGGAAATACATTTTTTTATTCATTTATTTTAAATATATGCATGTATTTTCCTTTAATTTAAAAAAAAGAACAATATCTGTGAAATTACACTAAATTTGCATATTTAATTTAATAATGTTTTATGTTAAAAGATTCAATTTAGTTAAAAAAAATATATAAGTATTAAAATTACAGGTTTTAATGTTTTACATGAGAAATCCCATCGTCTATTTTTTTTTTCAATTTTTCTAATATTTCTGTGCTTTTAAAAAAAAATACAAAAAAATTAATTTAATTTAAAAAATACAAGAAAAAATATCTGTAATATTATTTTTTTTTCAGATTTTCTACAATTTACTAAATTCAAAATGTTTTCCATTTTTTTCCCCCACATTTCCTCCTTCTGGTCGTTGACCCTCACCTGGACTGAAGGACTCTGCATGAAGAACCTTAATGGTGCTGATTAGCGTCACATTAAACGTGCCGCCTCCTCGTTCATGTAAAGCCACAGACCGTGCTCTAAACTCGGCTCCGTGTTTGTTTTAGTGAAACCTTGATCAACCACGGCAGCCTTCCTGGTGGATTAAATATTATAAAGTCCTCCTGTTGGACCCGTGGCGCCGACTGGACGTCCTCGCTGCCGTCTCATCGTCTCATTGGTATTTGAAACGACAGAAGGCCACCGGTGACCCCGTCTGAGTGCCCGGCTTTATGCCACTCCACAGAACAGCAGAACCGTTCAAGTCCAAACACTCTGGAGCCGCCGCCTCACAGCAATCACCCAAAACAAGCTCGTAATTATAAAAGCAGTTTCCTTCAAGTGCGCCGCTCTGCTTTTTGTTTTTTATTCGCAATTAGAGATTGTTTGGAAACAACAACAGCAGCACCTTGAGTTTTTCTTCTTCTCTGACGGATAAGGAGGTGGACGAGGAGGTGTGTGTTTCACCTGCTGTGGTACTTGGGTGGCCGGCGGCCAGGACGGGAGGCGACGGAGCTCCTCGGCTGGAGCAGCTATTGTGGCTCTCTTTAGATAACCAGAGCTTCTCCCAGCGGGCTCCGAGATGGAAGCAGAGCCACAGATAAATATGTAACAGCTAATTCTGACATCATGTCAAGCTGCTCACTTATACAAGCTGACCGGTGAGCCGCCTTGTTTCTACCCCCCCTGCCCCTGCTCTCTGCCTCCCCAGAGACCCAAATCAATTACCACCGAGGCCCCGGTGCCAGCCGCCGCGGGGACGTGGGAGCGTTTGGGCTAATTTTGGCTCCAAGGGGCCACGTCTGGTCAATAATCTGCCTTGTGCAGGCGGCGACCAGATCAGTGTTTCACCCGCTATGGAGGCGCATAAACGCCACGCAGGGCTTTGTTCCGCTTTGACTTCCAACAAACCGACGATCAATCAAGCGCCCGTCCACGTCCGTCGCCCTTCTCCTGCCAAGGAATCGGTCGTAACGCCTCGAGGTTGTGCAGATGTTGAAGGTTTCGACACAGGAGGAGGAGAACCGGTCGCGACAGATCACCTGAAAATGACCCGTCATCGCCGTGAACGCATTGTCAACATACGGAAGGCGATAACGTTCTAACAGGTTTCAAAGAAGACGCCTCGAAGCGACACCTTTCCGCCCCCTCCTTCCACCCCGACGCAAACCAGGCTGATCACCTCGTCAGATCTGTTGGAGCTAATGAGACGCACATGCCAGGCGCTGATGGAGGCTGATCGCCGTTAATGTGTGCGAGTGTTTTGTTTCTTTTTCCTTCCGTGAAGCGAAGTTGTCAAGAGGAGGTCGAAAGCTTCGCTCAAGGGCGTCTAGCTGATAGCGAAAATAGCAACTGAGCTGCCGGCTTCCTGCCTCCTCTCTCACCTTCAGGGGTCACCTTCTGCCGTTACGCCAACATCTTTTCTCTCTTCGTCCGACTTCTCTGGAACCAAACACCGGACCCGCACCGGCTTCCGCCTCCCGCTCGTCTCCCGGGCGGATCCTAATCAGGCCCGCCACTTTGTCTCTGCTCGTCCACGCGAAGACAGACGACGGCGCATAATCTGAGGAGCGAGAGCGGAATTCACGTCCTACATATGTCCCCGTTCCTTTACAGGCTCATTAGCTATGTAAATCCCAGATTACGACATAATCGTATGGTTCCAGGCCCGTCTGTCGCCTCGACTAGTTCCAGCGACGAGGCCGGATGGTCCTCGGCTCAGCAGACCGAAGCGAGCGGCGGCGGCGGCGGCGGCACCGAGGTACCGACGGGTTAAAGCTGGCGTGGAAATAAACACGATTCAGGAGGCGGCGCGTGAATCCAGACAAAGCTGCCAGCGTGGATTATTTTAAAGGAAGCCTTTAACTGGTCGACACCAAACATGTCCGATGACCGGAGCAAAAACAGGGATTCTGCTTCGAACATGTGTGGATGGAAGTGTAGAGTGGGTGAGCTGGTGTGCTCGAGCTGCAGCGAGATAAAAGCAGGGATTTCACTGCACATTCTAGTGGAAGCAGTTGCTTCTGTCGCCATTTTAAGGCAGGAAGGGGTTATTTTCAAGCTAAATATGTAACTTGAGATGAACAGGGATGAGTTTTTCGTGGGTTTTCCAGCTGATCAGCTTTAAAAAATTACTATTTCTTATTAAAACTCAAGCCTTAGACGGATTTATGCTGTTCTAGCTTCTCGAAAGGAACCCATGTTCCACATGTCAAGAACTGAAAAGTCAATATTCTCCTAATTTTTCAAATGTGCTCCAAGTGGACCCAGAAAGGGCTTCGAGATCCTAAAGTTTCTGTACAGTACATTTTGGGGCAGAACACATCGAGTCACGCCCAACATGAAGGTTACCATTTGGAGAAATGGGAGCCGCCAATAAAACGTTGGGTTCAATATTGACTGACTGATTAGTTTTTAGGGTTTTTAACCAATAACCAGACAGGGACCTGCCTAAATGTGTACAATTCGCAATAAAAGTGGCTGATTAATGTTGTGTAGGTCAGTTATTCTGAACCATCGAGCTTTGGTTCCATTGATCTGCATCAGCGCCATCAGATTGGGATCTTTGGAGGCTGGAGGCTCTTGGTCATGTTCCTCTAGCTGTTCCTTCCCAATTTTTTAACTGTGGTGACATTTGATTGAGCTGAAGCAGCCATTGTATGCTAACAGGACGATCAGTGTCACCTGGTTTTAATGTTATGGCTCTTCCTACTTCCTGTTTAACCTTCTCAGGTGTTTTATCTCTCTGTGCTCAGCGCCTATCAAGACTCTGAGCTGTTTAACATGGCTGGGATTACCCCTGGCTGGGTAACGGTTTGCTTCACGAGGGCTGGTACGTTGGGGGACTGTTAGCCGACCGTTTGTTATCAGGCTGAAACGTGAGCGACTCGCTGCTTCGGGCCGAGAATCTTAAGCACTCGCGGGTAATCCGGTTTAATCAAGTCATCTGGAGACCTGAAGGTTGAAGGTTCAGTTTGTTCGACCGATTTGTTGAACACAGAAAGCTATTTAAAGACGTCTGAATGTAGGTCTGAGTGGGAGTAAACAGCGACCAGCATTAACTGAATCACGACTGGTAGAAAACGATCAGTCTAATTTCTTCTCTCTCTCTCTCTGCCTGCCTCTAGCTATCGGCGAGCCGGTGAGGCTGGAGTGGTACAACCCCCAGGGCGAGCGCATCGTGCCGTCCAAGCGGATGGCGCTGCACACGGAGACGTCGCGGTCCAGGCTCATCATCTACAACGCCATCATCGAGGACGCGGGCATCTACCGCTGCCAGGCCACCGACGCCGGCGGCCACACCGAGGAGGCCTCGGTGGTGCTGGAGATCTACCGTAAGCGCACCACGCACTCACCTGCAGATGCTCCGCGCTCGCCTCCCGGGGAGATTCAGACGTGGAGACATGAAGAGAATAAACCTCCTGCATAAGCGTTTGATCACAGGGATGGCCGGCTGATTCATATTCAAGCCCTCGCCGCAGCCACAAGCTGTTCGAAATGTTAGCTCTGTCTGTGTGCACATGCATCTCGGCTCCGTGTGTGCCTTTGACTTTGTGTGTGTGCGCGTTACACTGCTTCGTGTGATTAAAGTATAATGACAGCTCGTACCGCCGTGGGACCGGGCTCCTGCCAGGCATAATGAGGGATGTGGCACTGAGGCTAACCCGCCTTGCTGACCCATCACTATTTCCTGGGCCAAACTTAATGTTACCAGGCGGCGGTTGGGGGGGATGGAGGCTCGGTGCTCGCAGGGGCCGTCCCATCGCAGATCCATCCTGGCGGCGAGCGGTGAATTAACCAGCGTTTTCCCATTTAGAGCGTCCTTGAGCGAGACGTCCGGCTTCACCTCTGCCAGCTCGTTGCTCTGATGGAATAAAAGAAAAATCGAGAAAAGCCAGAATACTAGCTTCACAGCTTAAAACATAACGATCACAAAGTGTTTAAGTGCCGATAAAAGGTATTTTTCCCCCTTTAATCGCTTTTTTATAGTCATAGTCAATAAAATTTGGCTTTTCTGACAATAGTTTTGAGGAAAACGTTCATTTATGTCGAAATTAAAACAGATTTCTGTGAATTAATGTCAAATAATTCAAGTGACTGCCCTCTTCGGGACTTAGTAGATGCACCTTTGGACCTGAGTGGATCAATCAGCGTTGCACATCTGGATACTGCAGTTTTACTCCGTTCTTCAGGCTACACCGGGATTTCGAGTAAGTTCCCAGTTGGATTGAGGCACCTTGTCGTCCTCGAACCATCTCCGGACTGTTACCTTCGGCGGGAAATCTCCCTTCTGCTGAGAAGCAGCCTGACGTCATGATGCTGCCGCCGCCGTGCTTCACTGTGGCTGCATCTGTGACGCGTCAGGGCCAAAGAAGCTCCTTCAGAGTCTCCCACATGCCTTCTGGCAAAGCAGAGATGCAGTTTGAGCTACAGTGGCTTTTCTCTTCGCCACACATCCCAGAAGAACAGACAACAATCCTCCTTCAGAAGAGTCATAGGTGTCTTCGTAGCCGCCCACGCTAGCTTCTTTCTTTCTCCGGTTTCTTAAAGACTCTCGGCAGATCTACACATGTGCCGCATTCCTTCTGTTCCTTAAAGACGGGTTTAACTGCACTCCAAGGCTCCAAACGCGTCTCGCATCCGTCCTCTGACTTATTCTTTTTAATAAGCTTCTCGCTGAGTGTTCTTTTGTCTTCGTGATATGAAGGAGCGCTGATTCACCGGTGGCTAGACCTTCCACGTACCGCCGTCTTTATGCCGCAGTCACTTATCTGTTTCCAGCCAAAGCGCAGAAGGAAACGTACGGAGCAGCAAAAGGCTAAATACGCGTGATTAAAGCAGAAAAAGTCCCAATGATTCGAGACAAGTCGCGGCTTTTCCGTTACGTTCATTAGTCGACTTCTAAAAATCCTAAATAAAAAACTTCAAACGCCTTCTGTTCACAGGTAGCGCTGTGACAGGAAATGGATTAAAATGCCAACAAAACAAAAAAAAACAACCAAAGATTACATAAGAACCAAGTGAACTCTGAGATGGGAATAACCCAGATACCCACATACGCCGGGGCTTTGATCAGGAGCCCGCGCCGCCTTTTAATTGGTGGAAGGTGCAGGAATGTTGATTTTCAGGACTCGCGCGCCTCACCTGCTGCGTCGCCGCCGTTTCATCCTCTCCCGGCGAACCATTAGGGGAGACATCACAGCCTCAATCACACCTGCCACCGCTCAGCCTTCGCCTCGTTCGGCACATAACTAGCTCCCTGAAAGACCCATTGTTTCCATAGCAACTGGGCGTCGCTCGCTCGGGCCGGCTCGCCTGAGCGGCATGCGGGATGAAGAAACGCTCTGCACAGGGCTCCAACGTGTCGGACATGAAATCTGTGACCTGGAGTGTCGACGGCAGCCGCTGACGTCTCCACGACGTCGAGCTGCATGTGATCAGCTTTATATCCAGAGCTGGAGCTGCTGATGGATTAAAGGGAAACACAGCAGCAGCAGCAGTTAGCTCCAGCAGTGGTGCATTTGGTCAGTTTAACCCTCAGGGGATGCTTTAATTTACTACAAGACTGTCCTCTAATATCCTCAAAGGGAGTAAATTAAGAATCCGCCACGACAAAATAAAAACAATGCATCAAAATCAAAACAGTGACATCGTGTTATCAAAATGGCTTTTAAAGGGTTAAAATTATAGAAATAATTGAATGTTTGGTGTGTTTGATTAGAGCAGAAGTTGATTGAAAGCTCTGAGCAAAAAAAAAAGTGGAACAAAACTGTTTTTAGAGCAGTTTAATATCCCCACAGGGTAGTACATTTACCCCCGGTGTGTCGTCACCCTGGGAAAAAATAAATAAATTTGAATTTTAAGAGTTTTCATGAAAAAAAAAACTTTCCTACAAAAAAATTCATTTCATCCGGAGTAACACAGCACAAGTTATCGCCCAAAACTATCCCCTGAAGGTTAAGTCTTGCCACCAGGGCTTGCAAATGAATTACTGCAGCGATATTAATGATCTCGTTAAGTATAAGTCGCATCAATCTGTCTGTTCGTTACTTGTGCTCTTATCTACCGTCGTCCCATTAAAGATGGAAAAACAAACAGCTGTCACTCCAAAAATAAGTTGAAATTGACAAAAGTAATAATAAATAAAAATTTAATGAAAATCATGACGTTGCTTTTGAATTGTGGTTCAACAGAAATATATTAAAATAATTTTTTTTTAAAACAAAAAAACAAGCCCGTAAACTAATATTTTGTTTTGTCGAGGTAATCGCTGCAATCAAGTGTTTTCTGTCACTCTAATTTGACTTTTTATATTTTTTTAAATTATTCTTTTCAACCACAATTCAATAACAACATCTTATTTCACTCAATTATAGTTTTTAAATTTTTTATTTATTATTACTTTTTCCAGTTTGTACTTATTTGAGTGACTAGTGTGGATTTTGTCTTCTCTTTAATAGAAGGGTCTGAATACATCTGAGGACGACTGTAGTTGTCGTCGCTGTTCTTTTCTTCCTTTATTTCACCCTCAACCTAACCGAGGGTCTGATGGAGGTTTATGCTCATCAACAGGGAGGTTCTTCCTCTCTGAATTCAATAACTAGTGTCGCCAATTAGCTTTCCACCTGCCACAGGTTGGTGTTCAGGGCATAAGCTGCAAAACTAGCTGCATGTGTGACCCCTGATGTTAGTTTATGCAATTAAAGAACAAAATGCACAGATTTATTTTTATTATTATCCACTTTTAGAGCCTCAACATGAGTATGGGGGTGTTTTTGTAGCGAAACTGTTTGTAAATGTGTCTGGAGAGCTGTGTGGGGAGATTTGTTGAAGATGTCAACAGATGAAAAGTGTTTGGCTACAAGTGCTGGAAATGCAGACACATCACCGGCTACAAGTCAAGCAGGCCTCACTGTTGTCGTTTTTTTTTTACACGTGACTTTTGCTTCACTTCTGCCTTGACAGATTTGTAACTTGAGGGTTTCTTTGCCCTGAGCTCAGGCTCACAGGCTGTGGACCACTCTGCCTTTCTTCAGGAGTTTTGCCGCCTGCAAGTCATCGCGGACGTTTTTGCTCAGCGACCCACAAACTCAGCAAACTTGTTGACGAATCTCACTACAGACTCACAAACAGTTCTGCTACAGTAACGGCCCCATACATGAGTTAAAATGATGAGTTGGGAGTTCACTCAACTCAATAAATTAAGTTTGTACGGCTCATAATTAGCATTATTAGTTAGCAGACTTACATCACCAGAGACTGTTGGGATTTTTTGTACTTTAAGGAGACAAACTCGTTGTGTATCTCTGTTAGATTAACTTATGGCTGCTGTTTTTTTTTAACCGTGATTAAATCCATACACGTGTAATTCATCTCACTCTAGCTGGTCGCAGCGTCCCACAGTCGATCTGTATCCATTATGTGTGCGACTAGTTGGTCCAACTTAATATTCTAAGTTTGTCGAACTTGTTTTTTTGACGTTCAGCCACTTTAAATGAACTAATTTTACACTTTCACAGCTCGTAAAATAACTCTGAGCTGATTAATCTGAAGCGCTGCTGAGGGGAGAATCTGTTTCTGAGTGAATTTAAAATGATCCGACCCTTAACGATCCTAAACCTGCTATCCGACAGGTTTATAGGTAAAACCAACAGAACCCATAAAAACAGCCTTAACATAGTGACAGCCTTGGATTCTGACTCCGACATGACGTTTAATGTCACCAATCAGGATAACCACGAGTGGAACAAAAGACCGGGCCCTTTAAACCCAAATAATAAAGCTCATGACGACATCATTTTACAACATACACAAGCTTCAGCACCACGGAGAGCGGCCATGTCATTCTGAAGTCCATCAAACAGACATGAAGTATAACCAAGAGAACAACAACAACATGAGGCTACATGGTCACTGATGATAAAACAACACAAACTCAGAGCAGTTCAGCACCACGGATAGCGGTTATTCTAGAAGCTAAGCGGCTGGGCTGCTACAATTTACAACCACCAACAGTTTACAACTAACTCAGCTCCCTCGCTGTGCTGGAACTCAAGCAGTCGCTACGACTAAACTACAAGAATAACCACGACCTGGAGGACTGAGGATCTTCACAGACATTTAACAACTATGAACAATAAACATTAACAACACTTGACCCTTCCAGCATCCTGCCCTCCTCGTATCTCGACCTCCGTCTTGACAATCCGACATAAAAGAAGGTTTAGTGTCGGATTTTCGAGTCACAACTGTCCGATCAACATCGTCACTGTGAGCATGTAGCATGCTAGCGTTGGCATTTAACTCGACCACCGCTGTGACTGAGCATCACAGAGCTGCCAACTGTTCAGGGTTAAACCTCTTGCTGCCGCACACAAAAGAATCTAAATAGTTTCCCCCCCGTCAGTGGAGCTGGTGGCAAAAGCCAACAGTCGCCTCCAAATGAACTGTGCAGCCAGACCAGGTGATTCATATTCCAGCTCCTTTCATTTCCTCCCAGTTTATTAACACATGAAGCAGTAATCACAGATAAGCCCGTTTCCCCCCAAAAAAACCAGCAGAAACTGGCGTCCCAGTCGAGACGGGTCCGGGGAAATTGGCTCGTCAACGTTATCTTCGCGGCGGTGGCGGACGAACTCCTGAGCGTCTCCTCGATCCGCCGGTGTCAAGTGTGCAGCCGAGTGTTGGTCTGCGGCGGATGTTTCCCTCAGCGCTCCTGTTGTCGAGCAGCGTGACGACAAAAGAGACAGGAAATGGATCCGAACCGAGGGAACAAGTGACACTAGAAACCCGAGCGAGAGAGACGGAGGGAGTGAAAGCAGACTTTGGGAATAAAAAAAAAAGAACACAAACGTAGGAGGAGGAGGAGGAGGAGGGGTGATAAGAAACCATCAGAGTGAGTGACAAAAACAGGCAAAAGGCATCCTCGGAGCTAATGAAGACACTGGGATGCCAGACACGTAGGGTGCAGCCGGGGAGTGAAAGCTCATTTTAGGGAGCAGCCTGGCATAAATCACAATGCTAATGCCGCAGCCTCGCTAACGGGGAGCGGCGCCGCTACGAGAGGCGCCGCTGATTTATTCGCACCTTCGCGACGCAGGTGACGGCAGGTGGTCGCATCAAAGCCGGCGAGATCGGGGGTTCGAGGCAGTGGGGTCCAGGAGCCTCATGAAAAGGGCTTTTGTCGGAACACCAAACGCTTGTCGAGGAGGGAGGTTATTGAAACGTTCCTCAAACCAGGAAATCAAAGGCCGCCGGTGTTTTCCTGCAAACAGAACGGCGGCAGAATGACTCATTGATTGTTGTAGAGGGAGGTTTAGGGTTATGATTGGCAGGAAGTAAAACAGACGCTCTTCTGTCTCATCTGCCAAAACAGGAAACACATTCAACTTGAGTTTGATTAGATTCTGGGAGTTAAACCCGTTTCCAGTGACCGCGCTGGTTCTGGTGTTTCCAGATACGTCGGATGGGAGCTGATTGTGTCGTGTCACGTGGCAGCTCTGTTTAATAATGGAGGATGGTTGCAGTGGTGGTTGGTTGGTTGGTTGGTGCTGCTCGTAAATATCTCAAAACTTGTCCTCATGAGGAGCTGATGAATTGATTAATGTGTAACAGTTTTCACTGCCTGGTGAACCTTGGTAACGTCGTGCCTTCAAAGTGATTTCCAGCAGAACAAAGACGACTTATAATTAATTTTAATACGACAATTAAGACCTCACAACATTACATATAGTGCAGATCTCAGGTTGGGCTCCACAACATTATATGTCGTAGAAATCTACGTGACTAGTTTAAAAATTAAGGTTAAGACTGCACAGTGTTATATATAATATGAATTTACATGACCAAATTAAAAAAAAAAAAAAGATGGTTCAGCTGACACAAGCATATGCAATGCTGATTTAGCTGACTCATTGAAATAATAAAGGTTAAGACTTTATTTAGCAAAGTTTTTTGTTTTTTTTAAAAAAAAGGTTGAAACAAATTTTTTTTTTAAATTTTAAATAATATTTTTAACCTCTTAAAACCCGAGCTCTTGTTTGATATGGATTTTTTTTATTATAAAACAAGACAATAAATCAGTTTTTTTTAAAAGTAAAGTAAATAAAAATACATGTAAAATATATTTCAAAAATATTTTCAAAATATTTAAAAACAAAAATAATTAAAAACAACAACAATAAACAACAAACTACTGTAAATGTGATGTGGTCTTCAGAAGTTAAAGGCTGACAATATTACTAATTGTAAAAAAAATAATAATTTACATGACTCATTTTGTCGAGTAAGGACTCAACAATATTGTATATTACACAACGAATTAGAAAATTAAGGTTAGGACCAATCAAGGTTGACGAATTCAGAAAAAAAAAAAAAAAATGGCTCAGACCTTAAAATATCATATGTATATACACATTTACCTGACTCATTAAAAAAAATAAAAAATTGAAAGAAAGAAATTAAAATTAAAACCTGACAAAATTGTATAAAATACACAATTATCTGATGAAAATTATTAGTAATCCGATATTACTATTTATGGAAATGTCATGTCTACTGATTACTGTTTAGAATAAAAAATTTAAATTAGGATTGGACAAAATTCTGCTCCAACAAATCCAAACTCAATCTAATTCAAATAACTTTATTTGTCTATTAGGGGTAATACAAAAACTCACTGAGTATTTAATATAAAGACATCAAAGAAGAAGAATATAAAATTAAAAAACCAAAAATAATCCAAAGGTTCCCTCAGAGCAGGCAAACTGGTGACATGGACCTCCAGCAGAACTGGGCTCAGGGCGGGTTGACATCCGCCTCGACTGGTTAGGGTGAAATAAAGGAAGAAGAAATGGACCGACTGATGCGAATCATACTTGATGGGAAAATATTTCACATTTACATCATATCGTCACAATAACTCATTTACTAACCTGGTAGCATGACGACAGAAGTTGGCTCCACACTCTGACAATAAAGTTAATAAAGACAAAATAATAAAAATCAAACATTAAGACTGTGTTCGGGTGATTCACCAGCAACCAGGTGCAACCAAACTACACAATCCAGTCATTTAGTTCGTCCACAGGTGATAAAATAACTCAGTTTAATGTGTTTTGCATGACAGCAGCGTCTCCAACATCCCAATCAAACCACAGACAAGTGAAGATGAAGCGCTTCTCCTCCAGGAAGGAAACTGGAAGCTGAATTTTAAAGCAACTTCCTCCACCTTAAGTTCTGTGTCAAAACAGTCGTACTTAACGGGAGAGTAAGAAGCGCAGCGGTTCCTTCTTATTTTCCGTTTGATGTTCAGACCTGCAGTAAATTGTCTGCTCTGAATGCTCTGAGAGGAAAAAAAAAGCTGCTCAATCTCCATCTTGTTTGATCTCGCAGAGCGGCTGACGTTCCGCGATGTTCAGTCACCGCAGGAGTTCCGCCACGGTGAGACGGCGGAGGTGGTGTGTGATGTCATTAGCTCGCCGGTGCCGGTGGTGGTGTGGTACTACCAGGACCGGGAGATCACCGAGGAGCACAACAGTAAGTTCCCACCGCCTGCTTTCACACGTGGCCTCATGTATCCAGGTCTTTTCTGGGTTTTTGTCCTTTTGTTTTGGGGGGGAGCTTAATCATATCAAATCCAGCTTTCATCCTTCTGCTCCATAATTTGCATATTTGCATAATTACACTTTTTTAGTTACTGGAAACCACATGACCCTAAATGGAAGAAAAAAATGAAGTTAAAAGATCACATAAAGTGGTTTTTATCAAATAATAACCTTTTTTATTATCATGCAATCCAGAAAAAAGCTAAATTAAAGCGACCTTAACAAGTTTTTGGCCACTAGTAGTGCTGAAGAGTCGTCGTTGTTACACCTTGACGTCTGATGTACATAAATAACACAGAACACCAGCCGTGTTTCCAGAATTTATGATTAAATTCACACATTTTGCATTAGAAACCATTCATGGAAATGCTAAAATAAATTAAATAAACTCCCATTAATTTAGAATCTGCAATATTAGACAAGTAAATCAAACAGTCTCTGATCACGATTGAGCTGGAAGATAAAAAAATTGAATTAAAAATGGAAGCTGTCTTAAAAAAATCTATTTTTATGCTTGTTTGAGATGGTTTGTGCCTTATTTTGAAAGGTTATTGCACTTCCTGGGAGATGGAAACATGTTTTTTAATTGAGGTTTGTGGGGAAAAAAATGTTTATTTTCGCATTTCTTGATATTAAAGTTGCTTTAGGACTATTTTTTAATTCCTACGATATTTTAAAAGTCTTGTTTGTAGCGAGAAAGATAACTTTCGCCCAACTCTGCAGTTCAACGTAGCTTTTTTTTTTTTTTTTTTTTTAAGCATCTCTTCGCTCGTTGTTGTTGTTTTTGCAGCTTCAAAGTTTTTGTTTACCTTCATGTTACTGCTTTAAATTTTTTTTTTAAAATCCACTTTGCAAAGTTCGTCACCAGCTGGTGAACATCGTGTAGCATTTAGCGGCTAAAACGGCATGTGGTTTTCATGCTAATGTTGCGGTTTGCTAGCACGTTAGCCAACTTTAAACGGCGATAACAGTGTCTGTGTGTATTTAATGCACTATTTGGTGTATTTTATTGGGAAACGTTAATAAAAATGCTTAAAAAAGAGTTATAAAGTCACTAACAAGTTTTGTTTTTAGACCTAATCAGCTGTTTCAAATTCTAGAGTGTCTCTAAAACATGGACCATGTGAGCTAACGTGAAAGAATTATTTAAAACTCGCTTGGTTCGTTGAAATTCCTGAAGATTTCTCCCCATGTTTCTGGCCAAAGTTTCTTCTTCTTTGATTTTGTTTCCAGTGCATGCTTTCTTCTTCTACTCCGTTTATTCCAGCCACGTGTAGCGTAGCCTGTAGGGCGCCACCTCCTGACGACTCTGTGCACAAACAGTTACTGGAAAGAGGCTCCATTTCCATTTCCTCGTTGTCCTTTTTGCAACATTTCAAAACTTCTAATTCGCTTCACGACTGCCAGACATTTTCACGCCAAGGAAACGCGGCGGCGCGCCAGAAAAGGAGGAAGAAGAAGAACAATGCGGATTCTTCCAAGAAGGCTTTTGTGGAAACATCAGATTTGTCTGCTGGATCTCGTCAATCCTCTCCGGCGCGGTCGTGACGAAGCAGATTCGGCGAGCGGTTTAAAATCCACGACGAACAATACTGGCGTGTGAAATCATAGAAAGAAAAAAAAACTTCTCAGGTGCCTCAAATTGTGGCTTTTTGCACGGGAAGTATCAATTAGAGGATGAAGCGGTATCGCCAACAGCGCGGCAGATGTTGATTATTCCAGCGAATGAATAGAAGTTGCGAGCGAGCAGCGATCTCAGAAGGATTTCTGGATGCAAACATGCCAAATGTACTTGATTATTGAGAGGAGAAAAATGCTGGAGAGTCCCTCAGCTCTGGCTCCCTCCCGCTGAAAAGGCCGCTAACGTGCCAGAAATACTGTTCTCTAGGAAATGCTGTTTCCTTCCTTTGTGCGGATTCACAATAAGACAAGGATATAAAACCCTATGAATAGAAACCCCATCAGCCCCGGAGGAGGCGTCGAGCTCGGACTCGTGTTAACAAGGACGGATTACGGAGCGGTTTTGGACGTCGGGAAAAATCTTTAGAGAAAACGCGGCTAATTCGCTCCGCAAATAACTCGCATTGTCGATTATTTTATCCGTCCCATTCGGAGGGAAAAGCTGATGGTTTCTCGAGCTCTTTGCAGCGTTCTGCTTTAACGCTGTCGAGCGTCAGGAGGGTGGTCGACTTTAATCGCACAGAAAAGACAGACAGACTTGATAGAAGGCAGTCTGTAGAACCACCAGGATGAATCTTCTTCCTCCCGATTAGAACGAGTGACCCCTTTGAATCTGTCGCCTTTTTTTTTTGGTTTCTTTAATTGAAATTCAAATCTTGGATGAAACATGGAGGAGAAGTTTTCCGTCTTTAATCGTTTCGCTCTAATTACGACGCGCCGTTATAAATATCTCCGCTCGGGTAGATAGCGGCCTCGACAGGCCCATCTCGCGGCAGGAGGACTGCGCGGGAACTGTAATTGCGCGAGTGTTTATCTGTGTGGACTTTATCAGGTAAATGTGCCGGAGAGGAGATTGACAGTCGGGCTATTGAAGACTGGAGATGGCAATTTTCTCCCGCTGTTTTCCTAACTTCCTTATCTCGCTCCTCTCTCTATCATACACTGTTGTTCTTTTGTCATCTCCCTTCCTCCTCCTCCTCCTCCTCCTCCTCCCCTCTCCGTCCGTCCTGACTTTCCATCCGTCCTCCTCTTCACCTGTGCTGTGAAGGCAAGTTCCAGTTGTTGCCCAACAACAACCTGCAGATCCACCAGGTGACCAAGGCCGACGAGGGCGTGTACCGCTGCGAGGCCAGCGTCGAGGCCCGCGGGGAGATCGACTTCGTGGACATCGCCGTGGTCGTCAACGGTGAGTGCAGCCGCCCGGTGCAACACTGCTGGAGCGTTCTAGGAAGTCAAGGGGGAATCTTTAGTTGGAGTTTGGATTGCAGGTGGTCTAGATGTGATTGAAGCAGGACATCGGAAGGTGTTGCTGGTTGTTCAATTCCGGACTATTGAGCGCACCTGAGTATAAGCCTCACCCATCCATCCATCATCTCTACACCTTAATCCTCACTAGGGTCATGGGGGGCTGGAGTCTATCCCAGCTGACTCAGGGTGAAGGCAGGTTCACCTGGACAGGTAACCAGTCTATCACAGGGCTACACTTAGAGACAGACAACCAAGCACACTCACATTACAGACAATCTAGAATCACCAATTAACCTCAGCATGTTTTTGGACCTTGTGGGAGGAAGATTGAGAACATGCAAACTCCATGTAGAAAGATCCCAGGCGTCTGAACCAGGACATAAACCGGGGATCTTCTAGCTGCGAGATGACGGCGCAAACTACAGAGCCACCTGGCAGCCCCAGCTAGAGTTACTTCTATTTTAAAAAAATACGATTGTTGGGCCGCCGCTACAGCTCAACTGGTTGAGCTGGCGACCCATGTATGGGGGCTTTAGTCTCCGATGCAGCGGTCATGGGTTCGAATCCAGCCCATGGCCATTTGCTGCATCCTTCTCCCCACTTTACTGTCTCACTCTCTGCTGTCCTGCCAAATAAAGGCAAAAAACCCCCCAAAAAAGTTAAGCAAACAGATGAGAAGTCGCTTCCTGCTCTCCACCATGAAGCCTCTCTTGTGTCCTCGTTGACATACACAAACTACTTCCTCCTGATTTTTCCGCTAAAGCGGACAAAGCTTGCGAGGTTGCACCACTGACAGCGAGGACAGCATGCACGCTGGCATCTTACATGTCAACAGCATCCTCATTTTACGCACGATCTCCGCCGGCGATGATCCAGAATGAAGCAGAGACGTTCGGCAGAAGTCACATCGTCTTCACCGTCAAACTGCACCGCTCGTGTTTCCGGCGGAGCTCATGTCTTATTAAGAGGACTCCAGCTCCCCTTTGGCTCGCTTGTAATTCGTACCTTTTGCTGGGAGGCCTTTACATGACCTTCCACAGGGTGAGAATTTACACGACGAGCGGCTGAAAGTCTTTTTTTTTTTTTCCGGTTGGAAACAATCCTCCCTTGGTTATTAGGAAACGGTGTTAAAGGGAAGCTGACAACCTCGAGCTACTGCTGACAGAATATCAGAATTTCTTTGGTTTAAATCTCACATGATGAGGATGTTTTCATGATTGTAGGGAAATCTGTTGGTGAATAAAATGCTGGATATGCTGGACAGAGCCTCCTTTTTTGTTAACCCTCTGAACCCCAAGTAGTTTTGGGGTGTTTTTGGCGCCATAATCCTAAAAAATAAAGTAATAAAAGTTCAATTTCTGCCATGGAATCAATATAAACAACATATTTTTGTGCTTGCATTTAGGCAAAAGTCCCCAAATTTGTCGTCTTAACGGCTTCACGCTTGCACCAAGAATCTGTTTCGAGTCAAAGCTTTATTTTTTTCCAATGAAATCCGTACAATAACCTGATTTTTTTTGTTGAATGTCGCAATTCAGACGCCACACACAAGCAGCTCAAGGATGACCGTCTTTCTGTTTTTACGCTTTCTGACTCCGATGAATGACTTAATTGTGGAGAATAATTTTGCTTTTATGAAGACGGCGTGCCTTTATGAATCCACCGACGGGCTTCGGGGGTTCAAAGGGTTCCAAAGAGATTCTCAAAAAGCAACTTAAACAAAGACGTCTCCTGCTTTCACGCTGTTGTACTGTATCTGCGGTACGGTGCCTTTATGTTCCGCTTGGCCTTAAAACTTTGCACATATTTTTTATTGTCGGCTTTCTGTTATGGATTTGTAGCTTCCTCTCCAGAACACAGAGGGCATCGTACAGAAAACTTGCAGAGGAAATCAGATCGATTCATCAGGTAGTCGTGCAAAAAGAATGGGAGGAATGCTTTAAATCAAACTTCTGCTTCTGTCCTTAGATTCTCCTTTACGGATTTATTTCACGAGGAACAGCTTTACATGTTAACAGCTCAGATCTCCACAGCCCGAAGTCCAACCACACCTCAACCCTCTTGTCTTTTTCTTGTAACGTCTGGAAACTTGCAGGTTTGACGCTGCAAAAAAACAAAAAAAAAAGTCCAAAAATTGGCCCCGCAAATACCCCCGTTTCCACCATTAGCAAGCCGAGGCGGTGCACAAACAAACCGACAACGGCATCCATTTAGATTCCGAGCAGACACATGCTCCTCTTCACACAGTGTCAACAGATTAGCATGCATTAGGGAACGGGTTTCCTCTGCATACACAAGTTTTGCTGTTGCCGTTGTTGTTGTTGTTTCCAAAATTGAACATCGTTCGCCTACAAGGAGGCGCCCAAGGTTAGGAGCACGAGCGCAGGGGGCTGGTTCAGGAGCGCAAAGGAGAAATCCTCCAGCTTTGATTAATTAGCGATAATTTGCCACCTTGAAAGGAGCCTTTATTTTCTTCAGGGACTCTGTTGATAAATCCGAAGACACGGAGTCTAATAGCGGCGCGTTGTAAGCTGTCAGTGCGCTGATGATCACTTAAGTGTTGCCGAGCCTGTTACTCGACTACTATAGCATGAAGCTGACACGTTTCACAGCTTGTTTACAGTGTTTTGATCATCGGCAGATTCAAGTCAGTGGTTCTGAAGCAGCACCTCGTGCAGCGCTGGCTGCCGAGCTGGAAACTCACGTCGAAGGCACAGACTTAAGGTTGTTGTATCCGAACAGAGATGTCAGCTTTGACAGATTCGGCTCCACTGACTCAGATAAATTCATCATCACTAGCCGGCCTGCTCTTTCAACTGCTATTGGCGTGACTTCTGTTTTTTCTTTTAAGTTCTTTTTATGCTTTAGTGTGATTGAAAATTTCAATTAGCGATGGCTTTGGGCTCCGTGGCCCAAAAATCGAAGGATGTCATTTTAATTTTCTCATTTGTCCTCATTTACAGTGAGTCACCTGAGACTGTTGAAGTGATTGAAATGTGATTTCACGTCTTGCAACGGTTGAACAGCTGCAATATTGTCTCTGCCTATGTAATTCCCTCACACCTAATGTAATAGCAGAGTGGCCCTCTGCCCAAAAACTATGAATTGCATTCAATTTAGCACACCACTTACCTCACTTCTGAGGAAGATCCAATAAGCCTGCTCAATGAGGCACGACCTATTATTGCGGCGACACGACGCTCGCCGTGTGCTGCCGAAGGCGGGACGGCCTCGCAAAGCGCTTCGCTAAGCGTCCTGAGAGGAGCTCGCTCTCCGAGGGAGCCACGCCCGCAGGGAGACACTTTAAAGTGAAGTTCACTTTGCCTCAAGGAGACTTTTCTGTCAATCCCCAAAGGCTCTCGGGCTGAGTCGTGCCTCGCATTTTTTTTTTTTTTTGCCTGGAGGAGACAAAAATCTGATTTAGAGAAACACCATTTGGTCCTCATGAAAAATAAAAAGAAGTACTTCAAGCAAACTTCTTTTTTTGTTTGTTTTTAATGAGTTTTGGTTTGGTAGACGAGGAGACATCTGCTACAGGAGAACTCAAAGCACTCGAAAAATTCTCTTAAAGCTTGTATTTCTTGTATTTTTTTTTTAAAGGGCCAAATTGTGCCAAAAAAGTTTTTCATAGTTTTTGTTTATTTGAGTGCCCAGTGTGTCTAGAAATACACAAACTATGAGACAACACCATCCCTTCATGTTTATTTTTCTCCATAAATCAGAAAATGCATCTCTGAAGGAGCTGTTGGAGCCCGTTGTGATGTCACAACAGGACAAGCCCCGCCCCCTGTTAGGCTCCACCTCTCTACCATTCACTGAACAGAAGCAGAGAGCTGAGCTTGTGATCCTGGGGCAAAAAAAAGCATTATAACATTATGACTCAGCTCACTAAGAGAAAAAGCAACCACATGATCTCAAGCGTGCTAAAATTGGAAGTATTTCATGAATAATTGGTCGGACGGTGGTGGACGCTGCTCAAGAAATAACCGGTCGACGTCTAACTAGAAGCTGTAAACTCAGTTTTCCATCTCAAGTTAAGAAAACTCAAATTTAAAATCTTACCTTACGTACAGAAGAGCAAACAGAAGACGGGAGTTGGACATCTAAACCTGGTATAGGTTCGATTCAGTCGAGTTTTCTCTCTATAACGCCAAATCCCAACATGCATCTACTTATTGTAAGACGACAAAATTATCAAGAAAACCCGACGTTCCCTTGGATTCCCATTGAGCAAGCACTTTCATTTTAACTCCAAATTAACAAAACAGTGCTTCTAAAGCTAAACCGGCGTTGTGACAACTGGCTGATTGGAGAGCAGCTCTGGTCCAATCAGTGAGAGTTCAAGGCACAACGGAGGAGGAGCAGGTCCGAGTCTGGGTTGCCCACAAAACTCGAGGAATCACACTCAAGGTAAATGAGCGCGGTAGTGCAGAACCGTGACAATATGTGCCGTACATTTGAGCTGAATGTTCTGGGCAGGTGTGAGGCTTGTATTATGTAGTTTAAAAGTGGTATAATATGGGATCTTTCATTTAAATAATTGCACTTAAAGCTGCTCTAGTCGGGTTTTTTTTCTTCATTCTTTTATACGTTAACAATGGTTTAAATCACTGTGTGTGATGTGAAAGTGGTCACTCAGAGCTCTTTACAGACGCTGGATATGTAAAAGTGCTGCTTCATCAGTCTGCTAAAGTGGCAGCATTCTGTCGTTTGGACGTTCTTCGTGGGCCAATGAGTCCGACTCTCCAGCTGTGGGGATGCTTAGATGGAGCCGTGACTGAGCTGCACCTCAGTAGTAAAAATCACAATGCGGCTTCAGTGTTTCCTCAAAATAGTGATGAGTGGAATTGTTTTGGTGGAACGTTTGCATAATGAAAGAATTGGATAATCCACCATGTAAACAACAGCAGCATCCAAAGCCTCTGGTAGGTTGCTGTTGGGAAGTTGTTTCCCGTATTGAAGTGGGTTTTAAAAACATGATAACACAGATTGCGAAAGAAAAGAAGAAAGCCACCTGAAAGGAGCGGCCATTGGCGGGTTTGTACCCACCGTCAACATCCAGTGAGTCAGACTGGTGTTTATTAAACTCCTACAAACAGCTGGAAGCAACAAACTGAACCTCAACTCCCATTAAAAAGAGATCGCATTCATGGCTGAGGAGTGTCATGGATCTGAACTGTTTTGTCGCAGTAAACGATTATCGACACTCAAACTGTCTTTTGTGCTCTCTTTGATGTCTTTAGACCAATATTGGTGGTAAAAAAAAAAAAAGTGGTTAAAGGACAGTTTTTTGTGTGGTCCTTTTGGTTAACGTGAGATAATTGCTAACTATTGAGTGCGACCAAGTGATCAGGGTTCGGACAATACAGCTAACATGTTTCGATCAGATTAACAGAAAGAAGTACACGTGTGAAAGGGGCAACTATGATTAAACCAGACGCAATTCTAACTTGACTTTGCAGTTCTGGAGTATTTAAGCTTTTGCGGCCTGCAGCTTTCATCTTTTGGTTCATTCTTAAGGCTCTCACCAGCATTTGTATTATTAGCAACAAAAGAAAAATTCTTATAAACGATTATCGTACACAAAGTTAGCAACTAGGACGTAAACATGGTGAAGAATGAAGCTGCTAAAGAGCTACATCAGAGCTTCGCTAGTTGGTGGAGACCAAAGCTAAGCAAAAAATGAAGGAAATGGTCCATTCATTGGGTTCTTTCTGTAGCACTAAACTGGTATTTATGTCTCTTGTTCTGTGGCTTAGAGAAACTTTTAGTACAGTGAGTTGGTCTGAAGGTGACAGAGATGGAAAGGACATTTACTTAAATGCCACCTGCTGTCATGGGGCTGGCATCAGGAGCTGTCCGCCTGTCAGTGGAATTAGTTTTGTCATCCACTCGGCTCCTGGTGGTAATACTCAGAGACCTCAACTGTAGCTCCTCCTTCTTCTTTTTCGACGCATTTTTGTCGAAGGAGAACAAGGCAGCCTGCAGAGTAGCCTCATCTTCTTCTCGCACGCTAATAAATCTCCCTTCAGGGTATTTGCTTGTTACACAACGGCATCACATCGAGAGTGTAGAGAAGTTGTTTCCAGCGATGTTCATTCGTGGAAAGCCGTGTTGCAGTTAGCCCTGAAGCTACGCTTCTTCTCACGCTGCAGAACTACTCCTGTAGATCCGGCAAATGTTTGAATCGTATCCAGAGCCTTTCGTTTATGGTCCGTGTCGCTTCTCTTGGATTCCTTTCCCCTTTCACTTGGTTTCAGTCGTAGAGGCAGGCAGAGGAGTTCCAAAGAAAGCCACAGGGCCTTCCAGAGAACACACCGTATCGACAACAACCTGGAATGATCGAACAACACGGACCCTGAACACAGGCAGATGGACATTGCTGGGAGGCTCCGGTATGTCAATGAGTGCAACGCGCTACATGTTTTATCAATCAGCTGCGGCGAGTGAACTGTTGTGGTGCCCGGGGATATGGCAGGAAGGTAAGACAAACAAAACGATAGAGGGGTGGGGGAGAAAGCCAGAAGAACACTTTTTCTTTGTCTGAAGACCCCTGGAGGAAGAAGATAGAGGAAAAGGATGGAGATTAAACCGATGCAGCTGCAGGGCATCTCCGGGCCTCACCTCATCCATTGAGCTCTAACATGGCGCTCTCGTTCACACTCGTTTGTGCCAAAACCAGACTGGACATCGATTCTTGTCAATACGGCAGCAGTGACTGCTAACAGGGAGGGAGCAGGAGCCAGACTGCTGCAGAAATCTATCATTTAAAGCCTCGTGCTTGCTCCTTATTTCATTCTGTTTGTTGCATCTTGCACGATTTCCACATTGGATCCTGAAGTTTCTTGATTGTGCTTCCCAACCTGTTTGGCTTTGAACTCCTTCGAATAATGCAACGCAAACTGTTGACCCTTTGTCGCAGGACTTGGCGTCAAGAGCAAGACTTTCCTCAGGATATAGTTGTGTAAAACATATATTTTCTGATTAATTAACCTTGTCTAGCTTCTTGTAAACCCTCAGAATCATCCTGTGAATCACTGGAAACATCCGAACCGCCAGTTTGAGAAGTTGTGGGGTGTATACATTTAGACACCTTAAGGCCGTTGTGGGGTGTATACATTTAGACACCAGTTGCATTTAATAATGCATGCAAATAAACAACAGGTCCAATCATGTAACACCTAAAAGCCAAAAAACAGACACAGATCTCTCTATATTCCATGTCTGAAAGGAATTTAAAAACTCTTCAGGTCAACCTTTAGCTTTCTTCGTCAACTTTAGTTTAAGAAATCAGTCAGCAGAAGCGTCTCAGTCAAAGAAGTCGTCAAGGCGTCCCAGCTCGATGCAAAACCCGCCGAAGAAAAAGAAAAAACCAAAAACCCAGAGCATCCGACCTCTTATTGATTACAATAACAGAGAACATTTTGAGGATTGTGTCCTACAATAGCTTTGATTATTCCCCTGATTCGTTTCATGTGTCTCTCTTAGTATTTTTCCTGCCTAACATTGCAAATTGTATTCCTTGAATTGCTCTCCGCTCGGCCGACTATCAGCGGAATTGATTGGCTGATTGAGTGCTGCGGCGTCTTTACGGTTAATTTATTTTTTTTTTTTTTATTGTCGAGCTACAATTGAACTTGATCGCCGTCTTGGAGGTGGGCGGCGTGCGGCTCCGTTCTCCGCTGCGTCCTGCTGATCTTTTGATCCCAAGTGTCAGAAGAAGAAGAAACTGGCCATTCCAGCAACATGTTAACACACACTGCTTTGACCAGTCATGTAGAACAACATTTTTGTCTGAAAGCAGGGCTGAAGCAGCTTACTGTATCCCCCCCACCTCACCTCACCGCCCGCCCGCCTCCCATCTCCCCAAGCGAAGTCATAAATATTCATCGGTCAGTTGATAAAAGAGTGGTGGTTTCTTGCCCATAAGCATGCAGCGAATGAAGCTCCACTGACCCGCTGCAGCTCCCACTCTCCAGTGTGTCATCAAAGCGGACTGTAGATGAGGATGATGGTGCATCGAGTAAAGGGGGACCACCCGCTGAATAGTTAATCAACCTGCGGGCAAGAACAGCTCGGCGTCTTGAAGAATGCGGAACACTTCGGGAGGTGATCTCAAAGGTTAGCGCCGATGAGTCATGTACGCCTGTCATCTGCTGTCTGTTCACACAATGCGGAGCACAAACGAAGACGTTCACCAAAGTGATCTGTGGTTATCGTGATACGTGGAAAGTTGGCGTGATTAGAACATTTGCATTTAAAAGTGTTTTTAAAATCTAAAACCCATTTTAAGAACGAGACCCCCTGTTAGGCATCACTTAATCTCAACTAATCTAACTCCAAATTGTATCACAATCTCGATAATTGCGTTACTTCTAAGTCGAACAGTAGGCTATTTGCTTTTGTGCGGAATTAAACAGGCCCCACAGTAGGAGCTTGGTGCAACAAAAGCTCGCTACGGAGAATCAAATCTTTTATTTTCACAGTCCACCGGTGTTTTGGATAGTACACTCAGTTCTTCTCCTTGCTGGAGGGAGTTGTGTTGCTCTCTCTTTCAAGTACCCCAAAGATCCATCGATGTTCTACTTGGTTTTTCGCTCTTTTCTTCTTTAGAAACTCTTGTATGTTTTTTGGCAGCGTGTCTTGTATCATTGCGATGCTGGACTATTCCTCTTCTGCAAACTTTCTGCAGGCTGGGAGTCATCTTGTCAGCCAGTGTTTTGGTTCATCCACATGCATTCATGGTGCATCTATAAATGTCGTCAACACCTTTTGCACCCTTGCAGCTCCATGTCATCACACTTCCATCTTTGTACTCATCGTGGTGGTTCTGACCAGGTTCACGCCAAACATCCAAACATGCCGCACTCCATCTGAGCTGACAAAGAAAAGGTGTGGACCATCATCGAACCAAACGATGTACGCTAAGTATTCATCAAGATTCTTTTTAGAAAGTTTAGTCTTGCCACCGACTGCGACCCGACCACGGATAAGCAGAAGAAAATGGATGGACGGACAAATGGATGGATGGACGGACGGACGGACGGACGGACGGACGGACGGACGGACGGACGGATGGATGGACAGATGGATGGATAGTCTTACAGTTTAGTGCCGAAAAGTGAGCAAGACGCCACTCAGAGATTCACGTTTTTGTCACTTAAGGTGTTACAGAAACTCTGCTTCACCAATGACCCCGAAACACCTCCCCCCCGATATCCAGAGCTCGATTGGTAAATTAGCGCACTTTCCTAGTTTTCATTTTCGGAGTTTGACTCCTGCAGCTCTGATTAGTGGCACTGTAGCTAATTTAAAACCCTCTAACCACTGCTGCAACTGTGGTTCCACTCATTCTCAGTTGCATCTTTGTGGGATTGCACCATGAGATTGCTAAATTCTTCTGGCAATTCTCTTCCAGCCATGGATTCCATGATGCATGCATGCAGATAGACTCAACCCCCTTGGTCAAACGGTTCTAACGATCATTGTTTAACTGTGTAATTAGACTGATTAGGTGTAGTCAGTTTTGTTGCGGTGATTAACGGTTTCCTATCTTGTGCGTCAGTTTCTACTTTGAGGCCTGTGTTTTCAGCATAAAGCATTTAAGTGATCGCAGAAAGTTCTCACGCTGCTCCGTGAGCGAGGCTAAGCTAAGCAGCTGCTGCCTCCATCTGCATCCCTACTGTACCGACTGTACTCTCTTCATCCACCTCTCGGCAATTGCAGCTTTAATCCAATGCGGTTTGGATCGATTATTAAACAGCATTACAACTCCTGTCTGCGCGTAGCATCTGCCAACTTTAATAAAGCCTAATGTTTTCTTCCATCAAACATCTCCACGCATTCTGATGACCCGCTAGCCACAGCGGTTAGTTTCCATGGCAACCGTTGATGATGATGATTCAAAATGCAAATCACTTCCTGATTTTCGCTCGCATCCTTCTTTTGATGCGCTTAATTGCTGGTTCACTTACCCGCAGTTTCCCCTCCACCTCCCTCGTCTCAGCCGTCAGCGTCCGTAAAGATTCCTCAAATTGTTTGACGTCAATCAGGAGCGCTGGGAGAATATAAATATCACCTCTCCGTTTCATTGCATTCCCAGTTGTAAATCAGGCCTGGTTTGATTCCAGCTCGCGCGCTAATCTAGAAGGCAAAACAAATCCTTAATAAGCGCTGCGGCAAAAGGTCTTGTCTCAAAACACTGACTTGCTGAATTTCTCGTAGGTGTAACACGCTTATGACATTTACCGAGAACACTTCCCGACTTCTAAACACCGGGCGATCCTCTCTCCATCGAAGCCCATTAGCATTTAAAAAATAAAACCCGGCTCCTCATTTAAATCGGTCCAAGTCGCATCTTGAAACGTATTTACAGTCGATGTTCTGCGGGGATGTCTGTAAACCTCGCATTATCTCCACCGTGCCTCTAAAGTTTCAAGGATGTGACTAATACGCGGCGAAATTCATAAAGCTCGCCAGATTCCTCTTTGGATGCTTAAAAACCCTGTTGCTGATTTGCTCTTTTGAAGTCTTTCTGCTTGGCAGCGTGTCTCATTAACAGGGCTGCTTCAGCGAGGCTCGCTGATGTGGGAGTGCACAGGAAGAGAGAGGGGACGCTGGAGAATGGAGATCTATTGGCGTGGAAATCAATGGTTATCATGTCGGGCAGATGCTCGCTCCTCTCGCTCGCCGAGTCGCCGCTATTGGAAAGGACTCATGGTGTTTGATTATTGCTTAGGCTGTTTTTATCTTCCTTCATATGTATGTGTGGCCTCCGATTTGCACGAAATAAACGGGAATATCGGTTATGTTTTTTAAGGATAAATGGCACATAAACAACACGAGGCAGCGCATAGATCACACGCTGTGGAATTCAGATGTACCGTGAAGAGTTTTTTTCTCCTCGTAATAATACACACTGGAGTCGTTAGTGTAATTGATCTTTTATGAAAGACTACGGTACGCCGCGGCGTCGGTTCATTAGGTATCCGCTATGATGCTTTGTTTTGATTAGAATTCCCTATTCGTTATCCCGGGCGCGTGGAATGTATTCTTCCTACTGGCTTTACCACTGTTCTGCCTCAGAAACAGCATTTTAATGAGACTTTAAGTCACGTTTAATATTTAATTTTACCGTTTTTTTTCTTTTCCTCCACATCTAGGTGGAATAAGTGTCCTCCGGATGACATCACTTGGAGGACAAATTCAATTCATTAACTCTCCAGAACTCCCACGGCAAATAAGGGACTGTTTACAGTTTTGGAATATTAAACAATTCCAGCTTTGTGTTTTTCCCCCAACAAGTGTCACCTTTATTGCCTTTCCACCCTTTTTGTATTTGATCAGAGGGGCAATAATAACAGCACCGCGCAGCTGCCACTTCCAACAGCACATATTTGTCGCGAGTACAAACATCTGTTAAGTCGGCTTTTATTTGCGAGATTAGAATAGCCGGCTCGTCACGTAATTAAAGAAGACATGTTTCTGAGTGATTTTCTCTTGGTTTTGCGGCTCTTTGTGTGGGAAGATCTTGGGTTTTGTTGGTCTTCATCTTAGGCAGATTAGATTGGAAGTGAAGTGATGCTGGAATCAAGCTGAATCAGAATGCGTGCGCGCTCGTGGGGTTTTTTTCTTTTTAAATTGCAAACAAGTCTCGTTTGATCTCTTCAGATGCGCCACACATGCTTCGTTTTATTGTGCTGTTGGACAAAGGGGCTGAGTTGGATTAGACAACAGAAGCACCTCAAGGTGAAATTATTTTTCCCTCCACAGCAGGACCTGCTTATGTTCAACTTTATATTTGGTGACAGATTCAATCCAAACTTCTGGAGAGATGTTCCGCCACTCTCGTTTATTAAAAGCTGCTCTTTGCTGGAGGGAGTTGTGTTGTCCTACTGTTCTCTTCAAAATACCCCCAGAGGTGTTCTGTTGGATTCAGGCGACATATTTGTTTTTTTCTTCTTTAGAAACTCTTGTATGAATTTGTGCTTTGGATCATTATCATGCTGGAATATTCTTCTTCTACCAAAGTGTGAGATTGTCAGCCGGTATTTTAGTTTATCCACTAAATGTCATCTCCTTTTACACTCCTGCCGCCCCGTGTAATAACACTTCCACCTCCGTGCTTCACTATCAGGACGATGCATTCACTGTGGTTGTCCTGAGCAGGTTTATGTCAAACATGTTAGAACCATTTTAGCCAAACAATCTTCATCTGATGACTGAATATGTAGCCAACATTCATCAGGCTTGTTTTCGTACAACTGACATCTTGCAGATTTGTACCAAAGCATAAACAAACCGTGCCATTTTAATAATCTTATAAGTTCACAGCGAGCTACACTGTACGACATGAAGTTTAATGTGTGTCGATTGCACGATGCAAGCTGAATCTCTGCCTACGATGTGTCGACGTGAATACGCAATAACAGTAAAAAGTCATGAACGTGCGCCATCCATCCATGAAAAAGAAACGAGCGAAGCACGAACAGAGTCCTCGCCCTCGTGGTGTTCATGTGTTTGCAGAGAAATCCACTGGTTTCGCGCCAGTGTTGCGCTGATCAGTACGTTATTTCATTCTGCATTTCTATTGGTTGGTTAGTTGGCGTAGGTCGCAGCAGCAGCAGCACACTGAGATGATCAACACAAATTTCTGTTGGAGTTTTATCGCAGGTTGTCTTTAGTCTGTTGTGACAACAGCTGTCCTTGAACCGGTCTCTCAGTAGATCATCGATTTAGAGCCAAGACCAAAGGTTCATTTTGTCTACTCTTGAATTAGTGTTTAGGTTTCTTCTTTTCAGACAATAGAAATTTTAGGAGATGGTTCTTTACCTGACATGTTTTGACTGGAACTTTAGTCTTCCTCATAAGGCCCATAAGGACCACCAAATAAATGACACGTCACGGCGATCAGCTGACGCCTCTGAGGAAGACTGAAGTTCCAGTTGAAACATGTCAGGTAAAGAACCATCTCCTAAAATTTCTATCGTCTGAAAAGAAGAAACCGAAGCACCAAAACCAAAGATATCGCCACGATTCTCTCACAGTTATCTTTCATCTGGGGCGACCGTGTGCAGCGGGCTTTAGACATTGTCCTGTAGAGTCTTGATGTCATGCTATGTCCATATCACCACCTGAGCTGCCACAGAAACCCAAATGTTCATTGATAACCGCCGTGCCCAGTCTGAGGCGGCTGGTTTTCAGTTCCAGATAGCGTTATTAGTGCACCGTCTGGGGCGTCACTTAGGGAGGACGACCACTGCAGCCATGATTAGTGGCTCATTTAGTACCTCCTGATTACTGCTGCAACTGCAACAGATCTTTTCCACCTTTGTGAAGTTGCATTTCGTTTAGTTCCTCTGTTTAGAGGAGCCATGATGCAAACAGACAGAGCCCATGTCCATAGCTCATGTTATAACCATATTTAACTTGTGTGTGTTCACCTTTGTTGCATTGACTTCCTACCTTGAATGCATTTTAAATATAATCTCTCTATTGCTACATGCTGATTGTTCATGTTAGAAAACTGCTCTATTTGTCAATTATCTGGAGGTGACGCAATTTGAAATCATTTGACATTTAAGAGGTATCACCCAGGCGCCCGCTGACTTCGGCTGTTTACCGTAATCATGCTTCAGACCTCATTTGGGCTGATGTGCTGAATCGTGTGGTTTGTGTTCACATCCGTTAGGTGGATAACATCTGATCACAGGCCTGTGCATTGACACCTGGTATTAATAAGCATTCTCATTACCCTGATCCTGCTCACACTGTAATCAGATCTCATTATGCAAATGCGGTAGGTGGAGCTGGCGGACTAATTGACAAATAAGGCACGTCCCGATGCTGCTACTCGCCTCTCCCCGGGATCGAGGAAAGGGTCCTCTGTAGCCTTTTAGCAGCGCTTCCGTGAAAGAAAGAAAAAAGAAAAAGAAAAAGCGGAGAAGTTTGGTGACCTTTCAGCAAGCGGGGGCAGACTTTTTCATCAAGAATGTGGCCAAACAGCACAGATTGCTTTGGTCTCCACCTCCAAATGTGGCGAGGTCGATGTGAAAGCAATCCAGCTGGAGAGCGTTCTGCCGGCAGCGTGCGCTTTACCTCACATAGATATCCACATACAGTGTTTTTCGAAGGGCATTAGGCGCATTTTGTCCAAGATTTTGAAAGTAGATGTGGAAAATGAGGCTCAAGCTAGCTGAGGGTCCTGGACTTAACCTGTGAACCACAGAGCATCCTGGACAATGAGCAGGTTCTGGAAATATTGGATTTTATGTGGTTATTGCACCATCAAGATAAAGTAGCAGAAACCATCTCCTATCAGTACCATCCATCCTTCGTGAAAGCACATAACCGAGCTCTTATTTATGCCGATTCGTCCGTTGCGTTGCCCACACATGAGCAGCCGCCTTATTTGTTCAATCTCGGCTGTTCAAGTGGCGCACTCATTCCATTCTCGCCTCGCGTCACGGTTGTCACATACCCAACGGAAACCGGAGGCGTAAAAAAAACGGCTCCAATAAGCTGCTCCGAACACGTTTAATCACTCGCGCGAGATTGGACGTGGGCCGCGGCGGCTGCAGTGGGAGTCGAAGTGCAGCCTAAGTGCAGGCTGGAGAAATGGATGGAGACGCCTGATAAACATGCTCGTGCCATGAAGCTGTCATTCCCCGTCAGGAGAAAGGAAGAAAAAAGAGCGAGCCCGCTCCCCCTCCGCTCTCCATTTCTTTACCGAACGACAAGATGACAGTCGTCGGTTGATTGGATGACAGAGACAGGCTGCGTCTTGCTGACAGCGCTCGCCGTATACCCTCGATAAAGTCATCCACACCTCTGCCGCCGCTTATCCTCTGCCGGTGGAAGATTAGCGAGACGTATGCGGCCTGGACACGTCGGCCACGGAACGCATTTACAGCCACATAAAAACGGACAAGAGCCTGATATCTGAACAGATGTAGGGTTTAAAGATGGCGGCCGGTGGCTCAGAGAGTGGAGAGCTGATGTTCTGACCCCAACCGGTCGAGGCAGCTGGCCGCCTTTCCTGAGCCCGGTTCTGTCGGAGGTTTTTTTTTTGGTTCCTTCCCACCGTTGCTCAGAGGGAGTCCAACTGGATTGTTGGGTTTTCTGTTTGAAATTCGTCTTTTTTTATCTTGAGGGTTGTGAGAGTTGTGAACCGCGCTATATAAATAAAGTTGAATTGAATGTTATCCCCCTTTTGTTCCCCTTTTTACTGTCTCTCTTTGGCTGATCACAACAAATCAAGGCCATCGTTAAAAAAAAGTTTTAATATATGATTTATTTAAGCATTTTTCTGTGCGTTTTATATTTAGCAGCATTCATAGACTGTATATATATCATGGACTAAACCTGCCAGTTTGGGGAAAAAAAAAAGGCCAACATGGAAATGACTTAAACCTGCATTCTTTCTAACAGCCAGCAGGGGGCGACGCTTATCGATTGTATGGGAGTCTATTAGAAAATAACCCAACTTCTTACTTGATTTGTCACCTCAGTAAACATGTTTCTAATGGTTTTATGGTCTCAATCCTTAGTTTCAAGTGTCCCTCAATGCAACATGATGTTAATTTTATATATTTTGGTTCCACTTAGAGAAAAATGGAGCTTATAGGCGTCGCAACCTCGTGATTTAAGAAGTCACTTCCATGAGTGGTTCTCAGTGAGATCCACTCTTTATTTCTTACATGTGGTTTTAAATCTAAACTCAACGCTTTAAAACAAAACTCCACAACCCAGTGGGTGGCTCAGTCCGTCTTTACATCCAGTCTGTGGGGTTGTGTGTAATCAGTAACCTTAAGTGAAATATTTTCCCGATTCTGCATGAAAGCATCACCCACTCATGTCATTTACATTTGATTTTTGAAATAATTACACGTTCCCACTGTGATCCGGGCTCAAGCACTGGCGCTAAATTGAAGTGGTGTTTGAGGGCATCCTTGTCGCGTTCTACTTTCCCTCGTAAAAAGCGGGGGAACTAATTTGTAAAGATAACACTCGGTGATTAAAATGAATGCGGAGCTTCCTGGCTTCGCATTTGCATGTCCTTCAAGCCACTGACCTTAAAATCACAGCGACGAGCACTTCTAGATTTGACTCCGCGCAAATTGGCCTCACTAAGATGAACAATCGCTGGAGCTCCGGCACTTGACAGGAATTGAATAGTTTATGCACAAAAGAAAAGCGCCGCTTGGTTTTGATGTCGAAAGCACGGCTCCTGTCTTGCCATTGTTTGTGTGGATTTAGCCGAAATCAGACAATAGCATTACGGTTTCATATCACTGTGTTCCGCTCCTTTGTGTGTGTTTTTTTACCAAAGCTGGGTCAAAATGTTATTTGAAATCCCCGTGGGATTACCAACAGAAGTAGCTTTTTTTTTTTTTTTTTCACAAGGGCACTTTTGAAAATGCTACCCTGCACCATCGAGCCGGAGATTTCTTGTAGAATATAGTCGCCTTTAATCTACATTCACGTCATTACCTCTCAGGGTTTATTAACGGCAGGTGCTATTTCTTGTTCTGTTTCTGTGTCTGCAGTCCCTCCGGTGTTGTCCGTGTCCCAGCAGTCCTTCAACGCCACAGCCGACTACCAGGAGTCGGTCACCTTTACCTGCATCACCTCTGGATCTCCCGACCCCGTGGTCACATGGCACAGGTACCTTATACATTCTTAATACCCGACATCTGTCTCCGGCACGCAAGCTCGGGGAGAGAGAAAACAGGAGGCTTTGAGAGGCTGAAGGAGAATAGCTGTGTACACAAGTGGACACCCAACAAAAAATAAAAACTGATATCCCGTGTGTGATTCCTTTCCAAAACCATGAGCATTAATCTGCTATTATAACAGCCTCCGCTCGTCTGGGAAGGCTTCCCGCAAGATCTTGGAGGCTGGTTGCAGGGATTTGCTCCCATTCAGCCAAAAGAGCATTAGCGAGGTTCAGCACTGATGTTGGGCGATAAGGCCTGGCTCGCGTCGGCGTCCCACTTTATCCCGTAAGTATTGGTTGATGTCGGGTCTCCGTGCGGGCCAATTCTTTCACACCGGGCCGAGAAAACCACTTCTGTATGTACGTGGCTTTGTGGGAAAGGATTGTGGTGTTAAAACAGGAAAGGGGACGCTGAAATTTAGAAGTATGCTCTTTGTTTAAGATACTGAACACTGTTTTTAGCCCAATTGAGGGTTTTTTTAGACGCTAGAATCCTCATCATATATCGAGAATAAACAGTCAATACCATAGTTGTATATCCTAGAAGTGTCGTAACCTGATGGAAGTCTCATGGATTGGAGTTTCCTACGTAGAAAACCCGAGGACTTGACTTTCTGTTCCGTTATTCTTCTTGAATGACTGAAATACGTAGAGGAGTTGGGTTTAAATAAAGGTTTAGGTTAGCTGGTGTGCTCGAGCTGCAATGACTGGAGGGAATTTTATTAGTTTTTATTTGATTTATTTCAGACATGACGCAGTATCATGAAAGCAAAAGAGAAAATAAAACATGTGAAACCAAAAAACAACCAAATCCAAACCTTAAAATAACATCTGAAAACGCATAGTTAGCTTATTAGCTTCTACCAGCTACATCTCGTACCTTCCTGTTTGCGTCAAACCTTTAACTTGTACACCAGGAGTCCCTTTACCTCTCCACACTACTACATTTTTCCAGCAGTGCTTTTTAAGCGTCCCCCATAAACTCCTCGTGGTGCTACGAGCAAACGGCTTCAAAATCAAAAGTGCTTCTTAATTTTTCCAGGTGTTGCGTCTCAACAGGTGTTTCATGTTCTCAGGGGGTAACTTGTTGTTTGCTTTGAACAAATTGGACTAAATCGATAAATTTCCAAGTTTTTGTTTTGTAGAAACAATATATGAGTGTGCTGGTTGTGTCCCTCATTATCCTAAAAGCTTTTTTTTTTTGTTATATTTTTAGTGGATATGAGGGAGTATTAGACGAGCTACCCCACACTTCTGTACAGTAGGTCAGGAAAAAGCTGAATTCAGAACGGGTTTTGTTCTAATTTATTCTCACATGCTCCTTTTTTAATTTAATGATAACTTACTCCTGTTTGAACTCTAAGTTGTCTTTGGAGTGAAAAATATTTGCATCATCTACAACTTCTCCGTCCATCCATGCGTTCCAAACATAAAGAATCAGTTTAGTGTTACAGTCAAGCCATTTTAGGGATTATTTCTTCTAGAAAAAGCTTCTAAATGTGTGACTTTGATGCCCAGAGATGAGTTAAATCAATGACCGGTGAAGGACTTTGAGACTAATTGGAACCAACAGGCCTCTGAGCAAACACTTGCTCGGCCACATAGAGTAACAACAAACCCAGCGTTGTGTGGTTGATGAATCACTTCACCTGTTTCCAGACGACAGAGCGTGTAGCATTCTCCACTACCGCACAGGAACCACAGATGTTAATGCAACCTTGAGAAAACGTAACGTCGTTCCAGATCGAGCAGATTTTCCTTCACAGCCAAGAGCTCGAGAACCCCAAAGTCCTCTTTGCGTCTCGACACCGGGCACTTAGCTCGCGCCCACTCGGCGGGCGATGGTGACGAGCTCCTCGCATCGATTGTCTTGGAATTAAGTTTATTTTATCTTTTGATGCTTTATTTTTGCAGATAATTCATTTGTTCTTTTTTATGTATATTTTAGCTCATTTGGTGCAACATTTCCTCTTCCTGCTTCCCATGTTCGATGGTGGCAGCCATTAATTTCACCCGAAAGCCTTCTCGATCCATCGCGGCTTCCCTTTGCCGTCACCGTTGCAGACGCGCTTCTACCTCGGGCAGGTTGCTTCGAGTTGTTTTTCACACCGTATAGAATTGAATGAAAATCAATGGGCGCCTGCGAGCAGCCGTAGGGAAACGCATTGTCAAGAAAACATCAATACTCTGAACTTCTTTCTGGAGAACTCGTCAGCTTTTCTATAACCGACGACAAAAGGGAGGATAAAGAAAGAGCGGGATTGCAGCTCTGAAGCGAACATAACGACGCGTTTAACGTCCTTTCGTTCTTTGATTCGTGCGGCGTTTTCGAAAAGTGTGGGAGTTGATTACCGCCAGAGGTTCATTTAATTTGTTTTTTAAAAAATGCCATTAAATTTAAACGCACTTAAACGATCCGTAATTGTCGCCGAGTTCATTAATTACTCTTTTCTTGCTCGATAATTGTTTAATATAATTCAGTCGGCGGTTTGTTTTGGAGCACAGAAACCAGAACCTGTCAACAAGGAGATGCTTCGTAATTCCTCACTTTCACAAAGATTGCGACGACAGAAACGTTGGAGATGCTTTTATGTGATGTTTTCTCTAAGATTTATCCTCTAAAGCTGTTTCACAGTGGATTTTTTTTTTGCTCTTGTTGCATGTTTACTCATTCTTTGCTGCTATATGAAGCCCTGCACCTCTATGGAAACACAACAACCATAGAAAGTAGACATTTTGTGCAATATTACGCAATTTTAATGCCGTAAATCGTACAAAAAGAAAAGAAAAGGTTGAGTTCCTTTGGTTACAAAGCATGAATGCATGGATCATCATGTGCTGGTGGCTCTGCATGCTATAGATTCACATTATACATTTGTTTTCATACTTGTTTTCTGTCTGTTTTGTGTAAACACGACCTCCAGTTCAGCCATTTTTACAGAGTCTGTACAGCTTATATTTGGCACAGGTTTGAAAATTCGCTGATTCTTTCTGTTTTAACAGTTTCTGGCTCCGATAAACGGTGTCATTTTGGTGATTTCTGTTAAAGATAAGAAGCTTGTCAAACCCGTCGGTGTGTTTTGTGGTTCATGGGGTTAACTCAGAGCCACTAGCGGAACAAATCAGAGCCAGGTCGGGGGCGGGGCAAAAGACCGGGCCCTTTAAACCCAAATAATAAAGCTCACGATGACATCATTTTACAACATACACAAGCTTCAGCACCACGGAGAGCGGCCATGTCATTCTGAAGTCCATCAGACGGACATGAAGTAGAACCAAGAGAACAACAACAACATGAGGCTACATGGTCACTGATGATAAAACAACACAAACTCAGAGCAGTTCAGCACCACGGATAGCAGTTATATAACAAAAAAGTCCGGTTCATGTCCAGGACGATGAACAAAACATGTGTCCAGTTTCTGTAATCTGGCTTTTCCTGCTCTTTCTGTTCTCTTTCTTTTCTCTTTGCTGCTCCACTTCTATGCTGATATGAAGCTCCACTCATGTTAACTTAGTCCGTAAAAATGCTCGACTGAGTTCACAACCTGTTGACAAGTGACTGATGAAGACGTTGGTGGACGGTTGGTGACGAGTTTTACCCAGAATACACTTGGAGACAATATCGGCGATCAACTTGTGAATTTGCGCATAATAAAGTTTAATGTGAGCTAAAATAAAGCAATTCATGCAGGACAATATTTTATTTGTTGCCTCTGCCGCCCCTCCAGCCCCCCTGAAGCCCCGGCCCTGCTCAGAGCTAATACAAGTTGGAATCGTAGCTTGAAGTCGATCGTAGCAGGAAAAACGAGGCGTCGCTTCGCAAACAACATTTAAAGACGCCGCAGCTGGAAACGACTTTGTAAAGCTCATTCGTCTTGCTCGCTGGTTTCCAGCAATCGTATTTACTCACCTTGTCTTCAACAGAGCAAAACAGGAAAATGTGATTTTAATGATTCAACAGCATGACGAGTATTAGGCAGCAGATTTCACAGTGATGACGGGGGGAAGAGCTGATGTGCTGATTTGTCGTTCCCGTCACATCGAGACGATCCCTCTGACGGCTTTGTTCATCTGTCTTTGTGTGTTGGACGTTGGAATTTTACAAAAAAAATGCAACTGAAGTCAGCAGCCTGTTCATCTTAAGACGTCTCTACAGTGTTTGCTTGTGTTCTCCACCTGGTGAGACGTGGAATAAAAGAGGCTCAGCTCCTGAAAGACGCTTGTGATCAGTCTGACGTTCAAAGATGGTTGAAAACCGGCCCGCGGAGGAGCTGTGATCACATTTTTATCACAAAAATAGTCTCTTCTTGCAGTGTCTGGTGTCTGGTGTCTGTTTTCACACTATGAAGGCGGAACAGCACCATTAACTGTCACGTTAGCTTGCATGCTAACGGTTCACATGCTAGCAAGGAAGAAGAAGTCACAATAGCTCGTCTAGTGCATCTCTTTATCCCGTTTTTCCTGCATTGTGGTGTTCATCCTCTCATTTTTGTTCTCGCAATTTAATTTGATAAAGGCTAGGCTCGTCATCAAGCTAGCTAGCGTGCTAACTGTCAGCTCGGCGGGAATACAAACACGGCCGAGTCACGCCATCAATTCTTCTCTCGTCTGCAAACTCATTAGCGGTTTATTCGCTGACAGGGGAAGGGTGATGGCGCAACACCGCTAATAAGCTAGCGTCCTCCATTTTGGACTCTTCAAAGAATCGCCGAGAACCGAGCGCTGAGTTCAAAGATGGGGCCCAATTTATTCCCATGAAAGTGCCGCCGCATTGTTGTTTTTCCACATACGTGTCACCTCATAGGAAATGTCTGTAGACTGTATGGATTTTCCACCATTTAGCCCAACGATAAAGAGCTTCCATTCGTTTATTTGCTCCTGTCACATTTTTACCCGCTGCACCTTATGAAAGCAACCGCAGCTAGAAGTGGAGAGAAAACGTCTTGATTGTGCAGCATAATTAACTTCTAATTTCATCAATCAGAGAAAAAAAACACAAAAATGTGCTCAAGATTTTTCCCAGTGCCCACATGTGTTACCAGGACTGGAATGCATACTGTATATGTTTTACTATTTCAGATATTTTCTTGTCTTGATTACGGCTGAGTTGCTAACGACTTCCTGGTTGCACCAAGGAGCACCGAATTTGTACAAAATCCCAACTTTTTTTTGGCAAAAATGTAAAAGTGACTCGCAGATTAAAGTGATTTTGATGATTTTAAGTTTCCCGAGTTGTTCAGATGCCAATTAAAAGTTGTAAATCTGCTTAATGTTTCTGTTTTTACAGATTCAATCCCTGATAAATGGTGTAGTTTGGGCTTTTTTATTTATTTTTAAACCAACATGCTTTCAGATCTGCAGGTTTTGGGGGTTAAATTGCACCTTGATGTACATAAAAAGTTGTGGATTATTTCTAAATGTCAACACCGACATGTGTACGCTCAGTCAGGTGCTGCAGATTGTGTTCTGCTGTGAAGTTGCAAAGCTCAATTTTAGGGACATCTGCTTTGTCATCGGTGGCTGATTCTTATATTTCTTCAATTTCAAATGTTGCCTCGTGCACACTGGACGCTGCCGTCTTGATATCTCACACACAGGTAATGACGCTACCTACATACTCGCTGCACTTATGGAGCCTCATTTTCTCAGTTGTAAAAATGCTAAAAGCCCATTTGTGTTATATTCTGACATCAAAAACCAGCCTGTTGTTGGGTTTGTGCATCACAGGACGACGCCTTCTTGCAACATATCACCCCTCGTGGCTTCAGTGGCGTCTTTCACCGCCAAGTAAAGTTAATTACGACCAATAATCTTGCACTTGATAACTGATAAATCGGCTCAATCAGTGAATCCGCTGACCGCTTGAGTTTACCTCCATCAGAGCTGAACACTGCCTGTACACCATCCATCTAACTAGAGGCTCCGTTCACTCCTGTGTCCTCCTACTTGCTTTTAATACTGGCTTAATAAAACAGTAAAGCATTCGTGAAGGGCAGACGGCCGCCTCTGACTCCCCTCCAGCCGTACGGCGGCACCGATCTTCAGCTCTGCAGCGTCCACATCAAACACCGCGGCGCATTCTCCCTTCATTTCCCAGGTCACCGAGCCCCGAATTAAAACGCAACAAAGGAATCGGCCGAGGCACAAACAACAAATCACAACCCAATTTAGCTTTTCTTTTGATGTCCCCCCCTCCCCTCCCTCTCGCCTCCCAGCGTATCCCGGTTGCATTTCCTGTCGGCGCGACGTTTCACCTCGTCCGCGGTGCGTGCTGGGTAATGGACTACCTGTCAGCAGTCAGTCAGCATAATGACATTCAGCGCCGCCGCACGTCCTGCACTGTCCATTCCAAAGATGAGGCCTCTCTTCATTTCCTCTTTGGCTCGCCAGAGTTATTATTACTTGGCTTTGGTGTTTCCTCCGTCGACTTTCAATTATCCTCCCTCTCGCTTTTCCTACAGTACGGCGGCGAGGCGGCGCCCGGCCTCGACGCACCGCGCTTCTGCATTTGTGTTTGTTTCCGTCTGAGCCTGGAAATCTCCTCATTTGAAACCCCTAAAATAATCATATTCTTGTCATTCACGCAGCAGACGACACGGTGGGAATAAAACAGCAGAACTCGCGCTGTATATTTAGGGACGTGCGTTTTCCTGAGCTCTCATCTGCTTCGGATTCAATTTAAACAAAAGCTTATTGGGTTAAAACAACAACAACAAAAAAACAGGCTGACACTTTAAAATAGAGGGCACGATGCATATTGGGTAAAAAATAGAAATGTGTAATATTTCAGGGTTAAAATAGCATTCTGGGCGGATTAGTAATAAATTGGATAATACTGCGACAAAAGCTGCAACCCATAAACATCACAACAGATTTGTGTGTGTTCAGCGATCTGTGCTTCACATCCACAGAAAACCCAGTGCAACATACAGACTGTGTTGGTTTTAAAGTGAGAAGTGAATACAAGGCCTGCAGTAAATGCACATTAAAAAAATGTTCAAATGTATTCAATAATATCATAAATTAAGGAAGAAGCTGCAGTGACTGGTGCATGTGCAGGCGCTGGGCTGAACTTAATTGACTTGTTTCGTCTAAATCGAGTCGTTAAGATTCAACTTTGCAATTCAGACCTTATTAAATGATGTGGCTCCTCAGACATGACGGTGAAATGCAATGATCACAATAACCTGCAGAGCAGAGAGGGGCTATATCAAAGCAACATCATGCAGATTGTTAAGGAGTTAGATTTCAGTATATTTTGCCCTCTTGGGGACAACAAAACAAGCAATAATTACAACAGTGACAACACAATAGCTAACGTGTTAGCAAAGAACTACCTATTCATGCATGTGGCAAATGGACAGCACCATTAGCATGAAGCTTTTGGCCAACTTGAGTCTAGATACGAGTAAAAGTACTCATTCACTTTACTTGTGGCTCTGTTTTTGGTCTCCACCAGCGTTGCTTAGCTGCTAAATGCTGCGTCGTATTCACCTAATCCCAAACTTTACCTTTCCGCACTGACAGCGTGGTGATAAATAGCGGGATGGTCCGCCGTTGGTGTCATAAAACAAGTGAATCCTTCATGTTGCCGAATCCTTGAAGTAACAACATGACCAAACGTGATCAGATTCACTGGGATGTCATTGTATGTTGGAAATGTGTTTGTAACTTGTGAGGAGTTCATACTTCACATGTCTTGAGTGCAGCTTAATCCCATTGAAATTCAGTAACTGAGCTAATCCTTTTTCTTTTTTTTTTAAACCTGCATGCAGATGACATAAAAAGCACCCATGAGTTTGTCTAAATCTGTGTGAGCAAGACGAGAGGAGAAAAAAAAAAAGTCAAATTTCCCCCCCAAACTAAGCAATCCCTTGAACCTTATAGATTACATGGCTGGTTAAGCAGCTGCAAATAAACAAGCGTGGGAGGCGGCAGACCTGCTTCACACCATTATGCTTCTGCTATGAAGCTTAAATATAGACATGGATCAATTTAGCAGTTGCTTTTTTCTGACTAATTTCCCCGCAGAGTCCAATAAGAAAAGACATTAAGTCAGCACTGTATTCCGCACCACGCCGGGGTAATTTAGTGTGCTGCAGTCCAGAACAGAATGTACACAACAACAACAGCACCGCGAGTGAGCTCTGACGGGACTCAAACACCCGACTGCGAATGGGAAGATGGTGTTTTTCTGCATGGCGGAGTTTGAGAAGTTGCGGCGTGTCGAGAATTTCGATGACACACAACAAATGATTCGTTGAACTATTTCAATTATAGCATGTCTATCCAGAACAATTCTTTCATCGCGCTCGAGAGGGTTTCTATAAAAAGTGCTGTCATGTTTTCACCTGTTTATGCCGCTATAGATAGAAATAGCTTCAAACCCAAGCTGTCTGCACTTAGCCTCCCTTTTATGGGATCAGTTGACACCCAAAGTGCAGAGATTATACATCTGTAGCTTCAAACGTGAGCTGCGGCGGTTGTTTTCGGAGGTCGCTGTCAGGTGATTTTATTTTTTTCCCCCCCCGCCTTCGCTCATGTGTGGCTTTTTTTATTTTTGCGCAGGAAAGGGCAGCAGCTGGTGCCGTCGGAGCAGCACGTTTTCAACAGGATGGAGGGCGGACGCAGCATGTTAACCATCCGCAACATCCGGCAGGGCGACGGAGGGACCTACTCCTGCAAGGCCACCAACAAGGCGGGATCTCAGGAACGGGAGCTCTTCCTCAAAGTGTTCGGTGAGGATGTTTGGTCATTGACACGAGGCCTCGAAAACCAGCATGAGAAGCCCAGTAATTAAGGATTGACAGGTTAGATGTAGTCGTGGAGGATTCTGGGGCGAATCTGTGGGGAGACGATCAGATCAGGTAAATCAGGTTGTAGGTTTTAGTTCTTCGGTAACCCTGGTGTGGTTTTGTTCTTTGGATGCTTCTCATGCTGGAGTTTTAATCTCCTGCCAGCTGGAAGTCATCCTATCAGCCAGTGTTTTGGTCATGGTGCCGTCCCATCTCCGTTCTTCACCGTCAGGACCATGCGTTCAAACATCTGAGCAAAGCTAACGTATCCCAGACCAAAGACTGTGCTCCCATTATTCATCAAGCTTCCTGTCTAGAGATGTCCGATATTAGCTGTTCTACCAATATCCAATATTGTCCAACTCTGAATGTCCGATATCAACCGATACCGATACATGTGGGCTATTTAGCTGATTTTACATCCAGGCCTGGTCTGAATAACAATATCTGGGCTCCGGATATTCGGGCCTAATCAACAACGAATATGATGGAATATTATTCATTTATTTATTTGTTAACACAGTAAAGGAAATGCAAACAAACTCAACAGTAACACCACATGTCTCCTGTCCTGTTGTTAGTCATGGAAGGCAAGCATGTTGTTCAGTTTGATGACATCATCATTGCGCGCCGGTGAAATAGAGGCATTATTGTATCGGTTTCCATTATAGGCAAAAAAACGATAACGATAATAACCGATATTACATTATCGGACATCCGCTGTCCTTTCATGTGCGTCATCAAAGTTCCAGTTTGGTACCAAACAAGGAAGCAAAGGTGTTTTTTCTTCGATCCCCATCCGTGGAGCTTGACATTAGGAACTGTCCTGAGCTGCAGCAGCTCTGGCTTCCACTGAAAACCCTTGAGCCAAGTCTTAAGCAGTTTGCCGTCAGTAGATTGTGCAAGTAGTGCGCTGTTAATGACGTTGTTTTAGCAAGATGACCACTGTGACTCTGGTTAGTGGTGTCATGACTTGTTCTATACCTCCTGATTACTGCTGATCTTCTTTTATCCGTTTCTTGAAGTGTGTTTTTTCAGTTCCTCTGGTGATTCTGGAGCCATGATCCAGATAGAAACAGCTCCACGTTCATGCAGTGAGGCTGATTGAAAATCAAAAGTCGACGAACATCTTTTCTAACATCCTCATTGTCTGTTTTTTTTTTTTGTTGCGTTCAGCTTCTTTTGTAGTTCAATGAATCCTTTCTAAAGAATTAGTTTTTGCTTGTTCGTCAGAGGAACTATGCGTGAGGGTGTACTCACTTCTGCTGCAGGCTGTTCACAGTTTCTCTCAATGCCACCGCTAAGCACAGAGAATATTTCTTCAGTACCTGAGCTACGTTCACCTCCACTGTACCGAGGTGGCGGCACAAAAGACGGATATCTCAAAAGCCAGACAAATAAAACCCAGACTATCTGGAAAACACACCGTTTTCTGTCCTTTTATCAACTTTAAGAAAGCTTCCTATCGCTTAAAAAGTTTGTTTTCATTCCCCATTATCTGTTATTTTGTGCACCAGCGGAGATGTTAAATGGAATGGCATTGTCCACAACAGCGAGCGAGCCGGTGTTTTATGTCCAACCATAAAACCTGATTGTAAGAAATTCAAATTCATGTAAAAAAAATATTTTTCCGAAGCACAAATCACCGACCGCGGCCCCTCAGGTGCACCAATGGGATGCCACTAAAGCGGGAATCTTTCATTTATTGCTTCATATTTCAATTACTGCACCCCCCTCGTAAAAAGAAAGAAAAAAAAATCTATTTATATTTTCATAAACCTGCTGGCTATTTCCTCACAGATCAGCCCGATAGCGCTCATGAAAATGTATGGAGATTTGTGCTCGAGTCATCAACATCCTCTCCAAGATGTGAGAAGCGCTTGTTCTTCAAAATGCACATTTAAATGAAGACGTTAGGACGGAGGAAGGGGGCAGTAAGTTAGTTTTATTGCCCCTGACAGCACATGCGGGGAGGGACACGGGGTGTTTAAGTTGGACGAGGTGTGTTCGGGCGTTGCATCATCCGCTTTCACTTCTACATGCAAGTCAACAAACAGGTTAAAGTAAACTGTTGAAATCTATTCATACCTGTTTCACACTTCAACACTTTCCACATTGGGTCGCCTCCCTCGCGCCCTGCAGCTGTAAACGCCACAAGTCTGTCAGTCTTCGGGGATTAAGTCCAGCGCTTTTAAGGCTTTGGGCCATGTGCTGCTGTAGGGGTGGAAAAAAAAAGAGAAGAAGTCCATTTGCAGGGTGAAGGAAGAGCTACTGTACGTACGCTCCTCGGCTCAGCGTGTGCTAGCAGCGTAGCTTCAGGGATGCTTGGCTGGTCGCTCAGCCGCTTTGGTCCAGGATGAAATATCTCGACAAGTGTTTGGTTGCAATTTTGTGCAGCCATTTATTCTGAACTTTTACTCTTGGTTTTCGTTTATTCTTGCAATTACTGGCCATGTAATTTTGCAAAATACACATTGATTAGTGCTGCTATTGTAGGTTTTTCCTGGTTTGAATGGGTCTAAATTGAATACAAACAAAGGCCACCAGGATGAGTCTGCACAGTGTGACCTTATTTGACAGAAGAAAATACATTTTTCTGTTGTTTTGGACCATTTGATGAACAAAAATGACTAATAGGTGAAACCAAATTACAAGAAATGATTCAAAAAATAATTTTCTAGTTCTTGTAATGTTGCTTTTCCTCTTTCAGGGGCAACAAAAATTCCTCTCTGATGGATAAATTCTGCTTTAAGATCAGAATTTTATTTTGCGTAATTCCTGCTGTCTGTGACAAATACCTACAAAGCTAATGACTGCGCTTAAATGCTAATTAGCAAGTGTTAGCATGCCCCAAACTAAGATGTTGAACACGGTCAACATTATACCTGCTGACAGTTAACATATTAGCATTGCCACTAGCTCACATTGCTATTAGCTCAAACCATCGCTGCATTTAGCATAGCTTCACAGAGCTGCTAGCTGTAGCTACATCACACTTTTTTCTCTTCATACTTAAAAGTCGGCAACAAATTTTCAGCTACCTGAAGCATCCATAGACTGTATGTAACAGGTGGGTGTGGCCTCTAAAAGTAAAGCAATGTGAGAGTGATTTAAACTTGCATTCCTTCTAACAGCCAGCAGGGGGCGACTCCTCTGGTTGCAAAAACAAGACAGATGGTGTGAAAGTCTACGAGAAAATGAGCCTGTTTCTTACTTGATTTGCTACCTCAGTTAACATTTTCCTCATGAGTTTATGGCCTCAGCAGCTTCTTTCAAATCTCCTTCAATACATATACTGTTTATGTTGTGAATTGTCATCCAACTTAGAGTAAAATCGATGATAAACCATGGCCTGCTTTAGAGCGGGGCAACCAAATCTAATGTCCTCCTCCTTCTAATACAAGATAGTAACTGCTAAAATGTCAAATTTAAAGGTTCAGAATGGTCCAAAATAGCATTGGTGCAATTAGTCCAGTATGATTGATGATGTGGATGTTGCAAATGCATCAACATGAGTATGTAACTGATCCTTTTTATTCATTTATTTATGTATTTTTGCGCCATTTTTGTCTTCAGTCATTGGTCAGCTGCAGTCAGGGCTTTGATATAATGGTAATGGCGGCAAAGTCAGACTTGGCTCAGAGGTGCGGCAGTGCTTTGACCCGCTAAAATCAAGATTTTATAACCAAGACCTCGTCCAACAAACCCACGAGTTAAAGATGCCGATTTTGTTTAATGAATTCAGCTGCGTTTTCATAGCATTCTAAGCCACTACCAAGGTGGCTGCATCCATCCTCTATTGTATACGTGTTAGCATGCTAGCATTAGCAGGTATCCCAAAGCCTGCAAACAGCCCCAGAGGGCCGCTGGCTTTAGCTGCATCACATTTCTGGGTGGGGGGACAACAGTTTGATATTTTCCAGCTTTAAATGTCAGGTTTTGGTTAAAGAGCTGCAGTTTTCCAGCAGCAGTCAGCAGTCGTACAGCGAGACATTCGTCATGGAAGAAGAAGAAGAAGCGGTATCGCTGCAGAAATAATCTTTCGACTCCTCTGCAGCTGGCCGCAGTTTGCATTTTTTAAGATCTACTGTCGGCAGCGTGTGAAATACGGCGTCGACTTTAATGGCTTTTTCATTTGTAATGTGAACAGCTTAGCCGAACAACTTCCAACGTTCCTCTTTTTGTCCATTTGGTGCGATTCTGCGCTCTTTGCGGGAAAGCAGACGAGAACAGTTCATCTTTTTTTTCTTTTTTTAACTCGCAGGCCGGTGATAAACTGTGTCATATAACCCAACGGCGGATTGTTTTCCTGTTAAACCCTTTAAACTTTGTCGCTATAGGAGGCGTCGGGAGAGAATCTGAGCTGACATTTGCTTTGTGGATCTGGAAAAAAAAAGAGAAAACAAACATTATCATTATCAGATAGAGCCGGCGCCGTGGTTTCGCTTTCTGATGCCTGTCAGTGGGTGGGATAAGAGCTTTATGTAATACCTAATATTACTATAGACGGGCTGAAAACACTGTTTAGCTGCATCACGGGGGCTTTTTGCCGCATTACCTGCATGCAAGCAGCTAAGAAATGTCAACGTAAACACTCTTCCTTGGCGACAATGAGTCAAGCTGTATATTTATGTCAACTTCCTGACACGTTAATGGCTCTTTTTTTTTTTTAAAAAACAGATTGAGATTGTTTTTTCTGACACGGCGAGGCGGCTCCATCTAACATTCACAAGTATAATTATTATAATACGTATAATTGATATAATAAAGTGTAATTATAGTTATTAACGAATGCTAGAGTAAAGCAGCCCTGTTTTTAATTATGAGGGGGTTAAAGAGAAACTTAATGAAGTTCATTTAAAGTCACAAATGAAAATGCACTCAGTAGAGAAAGAAGAAGAGAAAAATAATATATATTTATACCCCCCAAACCTGGAAGGTCAAATTAATTCTGGATTTTTATCTTCCAGCACACAAATGCTTCTCAGTTCTTTCTCATTTGGAGTTGAAATGTTTTAGATAATGCGTTATTAATAATGTTCCCTGCAGAGTGGGGTTTTTTTTTTTTTCTTTTTTTTTGCACCACGCTTGATAAATGAGACGTTTTCCATTTAATAGTTGCATGATGAAGGGCATCTGGGGCAAAAACAGCTGCAGATAAGGTGGTGATGAAGAACCGGTTCAGACCGGCCTGGCTGCTATTAACGGGTTTTTATCTGTGTGTGTGTGTGTGCGGTGGTTTTTAATGTGTTTCCGTCTACATACGTGACGGTTTAATAGACGTGGACGAGCCTCTGAAGTGCTCCCGGCGTCGTGCTCTCCGCAGAAATCATCTTAACAAGTCGTTCAGTCTCATTACGAGGCTGAAAACTTCTCTCCGAAGAGCATCTCGCTTGTTTCCCCGCCGCCGCCGCCGCTCGCCTTTTGTCTCGGCACAAAACCGAATCAGGCGGCGGCGGCGTCGAGGAGAGGGCCCTTTATTCTCAACGACTTCCGAAGTGGGCCGGTTTGTTTTAGAAACAAGCGAAATTACCCGCAGATATCTGGGAAATCAGCTCGACTTGTTTTCGCAAAAACAAGGTTTCAGGAGTCGGCTTAATGAGGTCTCTGTTCACGCGGCAGGATCTTTTCTTGTGTTTTTGACGTAGAAAGCAAACACTCAGACAATGGCGAGAACTTTTAACATTTAATAGCTGATTTGGACAATTAAATGATAACTAATCACGTTTGACCAGTGAAGACAACCGCGAGAAACATCTGCTGCTCCTACGAGGCTTCTCGTTGGTTATCGACCTGACTATGCATTTGTGTTGGTGGAAGTACTGGCAGCTGAAAGAAGCATCAGCAGTTAGATTGGAGAGAATTTTTAGAGACTTGTGATGGAACTGACTCTAGTTTTAGCCTCATGTTGCTGCGACCCAGCAGGAAAAATCCTTGTTTTATGCGATTATGATCCGTAATAAAGCGTCCAACTTGCTGTTGCTTCTAAATATCTGCCACGTCTTTTAGCAGAAATCCAAAAGTCCATCTCCAATGTCTCTCTAAATAAATAAAAACTTAATGTAAGATATATAAGAACGGCTGCATCTTGAACTAGAGTTATGATTACCGTAATGTCTGGACTATAAGCCCCTACTTTTTTCACTAAACAACGATGCGGCTAATTTATGGATTTCAGTGCAGGAGGAAGATGAAGACAGCGATCAGTGACTTTTCCTGGTAGGCTTCTGTCGTTTTTATTTTCCTAACCAGCCGTGTTACAGGCACTGCTCGGATAAAAGCATTTGTGTTTGTTACCGGTACGTATTTAATAAAAAATTTATATGTAAATATCTCGTGTTACAACGTGGACACCTGCAGCTTACAGACAAGTGCAGCCTGTACATGTACAAAACTAGTTTTCTTTTTAAAGTTAGCGGGTGCGGCTTATATTCAGGTGTCGGGAAACTACGGTACTGGGAATGTCACATCAAAACTCGTCATCATTCAGTTGCGAACAGAAAGAGTGACTTCATTTGTCCTGGAACAATGTAACTGAGGGTTTCTGAAATGCTCTCGTTCACTCGGATGAACTGAGTGACTGATTTCTGCATTACTCTGTTAAGCCGGCGCGCTGTACTCGCTGCACAGGCTGACTGGTTTTAATCAAACATCTGGTTCTGTAAGCGTCCGTCTATCCATCACACTCTGCACACAGCTTTTCTGTACACTGAGGGACTAATGGAGCGTCGTGGCGCCTCATGCGGAGCCCCGAAGTCGCGCTAGCATTAGCTGATTGGCGTCAGGTGTTTAATTCAGGGTTTATCTGCAGCTGCTCGGCTGCACTAATAACATGGAATCACATTCAATAACGCTGAAGTGGCTCTGCAGTCTTAAAGCTTGTCGATATTTGACACGAGATTCTTTTGTTTTTACATCAAATATTCAAACGCAGCTTCGTAGTTTGACTTATTACTACATTAATCTTGAATTGCAGGTTGCAGCTTTTTCTATTTTTCTGCGTAAAATGAGGAAAATCTGACATTAAACTGTTGTTTTGTTGCGACATAATAATCTGTTAGGTTAAATACTTCCAGCATCCAAGAGACATCGGGGTAATATCATTAAAATCAGATGATTTAATTTTGCATAACTTCTCAATAACTGCATTATTTTTTTAAGTTGACAAGTAGAATATTTCCTCTTCTTCGCCAGAAGCTGATATCTCATGAAGACTGCATTAAAAATATGTAGGAACTCAAAACACCTGCGACGACTTAAAGTAAATTGAGCGCAGCTGTGGTTTCCAATCAGCCCGACTCCATGAGCGTGATCATAAAATAAGCTGTGAGCATCAGAACCGTATCAGTTCTGTACCTATGGACCGGATCTATATGCATGTCCGCTTCGTGGCTCCATGTGGAAAACAATCGCCGTGATTGTGCAGCTTCACAAAGGGTCCGAAAAGATGGAGCGGCAGCAGTAATCAGGAGGTATTGAACCGACCGTAACATAGGCAGCGTTCTTTCTCTTCAAAGCTGGAAGATCAAACTTTGCTATCGAGTCTGATGGATATTGGGAGAAAAGTTCTTTGGTCGGAAGATAAAGTTGTTGGGCTCAGGTGGAGTCCAGATGTTTGGTGTGAACCTGGTCCTGACAGTGAAGCATGGAGGTGGAAGCATCATGATAAGAGGCTGCATGAGTGCAACAAGGTGATGTGGGTATGAAACTAAAAGATGCACCATGAATGCATGTTGATTAACCCTTCTGCTACTGGAGCCCGCCATACCGGGCTGGCATTAGGACTCCCGTCCAACACTCCAGACCGGTGTAGAGGCTCTGATACATGGCGACTTTCTGTTACGTTCATTTTGATTGGCTATCAGTGGGTGTGTGAACAAGAGATTCGGTCATGAAATAAATGATGCAAACAAAGTAAAATGACGTCGTTTGACCCTAAAAATCACCTCGTTTCCAAAATGTTTCCAAGCAATCAAAGCTAACTAACTAATTACAAGACTTTGGTGGATAACAACTGATAATTAATTGCATGTATCCCTGGTAATTATGAAGTTTACCTTTTCTTTTCTTCCACATATATTTAACCGTCAACTTGTCGACTCTTGATTGATACCAGATGTGTAATGAGGTGAAGTCCACTTAAGAGCTTATTAATCAGAGCCACATCTGATCATTACTTAGTGGTGAAGGGGTTGATCGAAACACCGGCTGACGAGATGATTGATGGTCTGCAGAAGCTTGACAGAAGACGACTATATGATCAAAAGCACACTGGAAGAAAACCAGACCAAGTGTTTCACCTGAATGTTGAATCCAATGTCAGACTTTTTGAGACATTAGGAAGAGAAAAGTAGAGCGACACCACTTCCAGCAAAGAGGAGCTGGCAGCACACGGGTTCCTCCGTGTTTGAGAGGATTAAGTCATCAGAACAAAAAGGTGGGCATGTTAATGAAAGGTGGAGTCACTCATTGTTGCACCGAGTTCCTACTTTGCGGCCTGCATTTTTATTATAGTGCATTGAAACTGTTTGTTTTTCAGTTTTACATGAGCAAATATTCAAGGTGCTCAGTAATCATTGCTGAGGCAGAGCAACTCCCCATTTAAAGCAGGTTTCAATGCCATCATAAGACCATGTTTCAATAAGCCCAAATGTTCCTTTTGGATCGGAGTGGAGGTTGGGTTTAGTTTAGCCTAACCAGCACGGCCTGTGGTTCGTCTGGCCCTATTCTTGGAGCATTGATCTGTTTTTCTGAGAGCAGGTTTTGTAGCATGTGTGTGTGTGTGTTTTGACAAACTCCCAAAGTCTCCCGTGATCGGTCCTTCACCCCGAGGCTGCAGCCATGTGAAATTGCCAAACATTTGCGAGATTCCCCCCGGGCGTTGTTAAAAGCCTTCAGTACAGTCGTCGCCACTTTCCATTCACTTCCCCGTTTTCCTTCTCGGATTTTATGCCGCGCTACTTCGCAAGCGCGCTGTTAAGGACTTAAGTGCAGAGTGTGTGTGTGTGTGTGTGTGTGTGTGTGTGTGTGTGTGTGTGTGTGTGTGTGTGTGGTGGGGGGAAAGAACAGCAGTAATCCATGATTCATGTGACATGCTCAGTGCCCTTGACATGCATCAGGTTTCAGGGCTTGCTCGGAGCATCTTATCGGGATAGGAGGCGAGCGGGGACCAACCCCCAAAGGCTTCCCGGCACTTATCGCGGCGATGCTCCGCGCCCAGAGCAATTCACACGGTGCTGGAGAGGCATCCTTCCAGACAAAAATCTATATTTATTTAAAACAAAATAGGTGGAAGAGGGCTTTTTTTTTTTCTTCTTTTTTTGTGCTTTAAAACTTTAGCAAAGTCACTTTTGCGTTGCCACCTGTGCCAAGGAATCTAGTCGAACTAAGCCGGAGGCCATGCTGTTCCACTACATCAAACCTGTAGGCTGCGGTGTATAAATGATCTTGGCCTATACTGTCAGCGCCAAAGTCATGCATCAGCCCTGTGTTTAAACCCCATGGTCTGGCCTTCATCTCCTCCTCCCTCATGGGTTGACAGCTTCTCCCCTCCTCACATCTTCTTCGCTCACTTATCTAATTTTGTTCTTTGTGTTTACCTCCTCTCGGCCTCCAGTCCAGCCCCACATCACCCAGCTGAAAAACGTGACAGCCGTGGAGGGCAGCGCCGCCATGATCTCCTGCGTGGCCGAGGGCGAGCCTCTGCCTGACATTTCCTGGAGGAGAGCCAGCGACGGCCAGACCTTCGTGGACGGAGACAAGGTAGAAGCTGCCAGAAAGTCCATCTGGCCGGTGTGTGTGTTTGTGTGCTTGTGTGCATCATCATCATCATCATCATCATCATCATCGCAGAGCATGGGCAACACCTACAGTATGAGTGTTGGACAAATAGGGCACAACTTAGGAAGGATGCACCCAAAGTTTGGTTAAATTCTGGATTTTTGTTTGACGGTTTCTTCTGGCAGGAAGTGGCACAAACAAGCGACAAAGGACAAAATGATTCCTCGAAATTGTCTTGAATTTTTCAGCTTCTGTTTCAATCCGAATGTTCCTGGTAATAATGCCCACTGTGTTCCAGAGCGTCGTAACACACTGTGAGCGGAGAACAGCTGATGCAGGAGTTCTCTGGTTAGTTGCAGGTCAATTGCAAGTCATGGCGAAAAAAAACAAAGAACTCCCTGAGCTTGCTGTTCTGGTCCGTCGCTGAGAGACAGCTGCACACTGTGGCTCCTCCACATCACTCCAAAGTCTATAAAGTCATATCCAAGTGTTCTTTTTTAATGTGCCACAGTGCAAAGAGGAGTTCCACACTCTGGAAAAAAAACCTAAAGGGGCTGGAAGGAAGCTGAATATGACCCCTGTGCTTGTAGGAATGGTTACCACCAAGACTATCCTCATGAATCTTCTACCAACATCTTCAAGAAACACTTTGGTTTTCATGGACGCCAAACAAGGAGACACAAAAACTCACCTGGAAAAGGAAGTGTTGGATCATGACTGGAGCTGTTTGGTGGCTTTCTTTTGGAGAACGAACGGAGAAGCATCAACCCAAAGAACACCGTCCTCACTGTCAAGCGTTTTGGTGATGTTGCTCGTGGGGATGTTTTTTAACCAAGTGGATCCGGCAGCCTCGTCCAAAGTTCACAGCGTCATGAGAAAAGAGGATTACGTCAAGATTCAGGAGGAAAACATCAGGCAGTGTTTGGGCGACAAGACAAGGATTTGGGACGTACAACCGAACTGCTCGAGGAATAGTTAAGAGACAATATATATTAACATTTTGGAGTCCAGACTGGAATTTTATCCAGAATCAGAAGGAACTGAAGACCAGAGTGTTGGCAAAGAAGCCTTCGACTAAAGGCTTTGCCGCTGATTGACTGAGAATGACTCAGTGTTTTGGCATGTTTAGCAAAGAGCTAATTCATCATTAGCATCTCCAACACAATGTCTTATTGTCTTGTTTGTGTCATTTCCAGCCAAAATAAACCGACTCATCCAATGAAAATTCACTATAAATCAACATTTTAGACAGAAAACTGCTTCTTGTGTACAGAAGATGCACATGTCATCGAGATGCATCTGGTTTTGGAGTTGATTTGAATTAAACGCCTCTTTAAAGCGGCGACATTCATCGCGAGTCCCGGAGCAACACCGAGCGTCAAAGTGCGAGAGGTCAAAGACGAAGAGGAACAATGGGTGGATTAATTGTGCCGTGCAGAGGTGTGAAGAGCTGCCGGTTCACAAGTATTATATCTGCTTCTTTTTTTCTCCCCCTCTCATTTTTATTGCGTGTCATGAACACCAATTATTCCGGCTTTGTTTCCGAGAAATCGCATTTTGTCTGTCGTTTTGGCACAGCAGATGGCTCGGGCGCCCGGGAGCCTCGGGCACCTCGGTTGCTATGGGAGAAAAAGCCAGTCAGAGGCGTCGAATCAAAAAAAAAAAAATGCCTCGACGAGTTCTCCCACAATTGATCAAGGAAATAAGAAAGAGCTGCCATTTACATACACAAATCTATATTTGCGGCGGGGGTTTTTCTTTCCGCGGAGTTTGAAATATGCCTTTGAATGTGACGCGAGTGCAATTACTCTCCAGCGAAAACCCCCTGCATTCGCCAAATGCCAACCCGGTAATGCGGTTTTCGTGCCGTCGTCGCCGAGTTTCGCTAATGAGTTTTTGAAAGGTTTTTATGAATCAAAGGTGTCCTCAAATTACTTGAACTCACAAGCTGGAATTACGGCTGGAAAAAAAAAGTGGCTTTTTAAGCAGCAACAATATAAGTTCTCACCATTAAAATGCCACTTTTTTTATATTCATATAGAGGTTCTGCTTATTCCGGTCGACTACTAAAAGCAGCATTAGCAGGTAATTACTTGTATACGTCCTGGTAGAAATAAAAGCAGAGGTAATCATTCCCATCTGCCACACATGAAACGCTGCAATTACACTCGGTTAGCGCTAACAGAGCTGTTCATGGGGGGGCCTAATAATATTTACATTCAGGAGTGATTGATTCCAGTCTTTGGCTCTGACAACGCTGTGTTTCTCGGCGCCGATGCGTGAAGCCTCAAAGACGGCTGCCCTCAAACAATATATGCGCGTTCACCTTGCGCTCGCACTTCGCCGAGATTATTATCTCCGGGGAAATCAGCACACGCTTTTAGTTCGATTCGCTCTCGGCACACAGAAAGCGGCAAGAACCTTGAACTTTTCAGGGCTAATACTTTTAGTTTACTCTGTTTTTTTTTTTCTCGCCTGCCTTTGACTAACATTTTTTTACGTAATCCGGCTTAACAGACACAAAGCAGCTATTTTTATATTCTCTCTCCACATCCATTATTCACTTTGTCCAAAATAACAGCCTCTAAAATCAGGAATCGAATGAGGTGCAGGCGTTTTCTTGGAAAAGTAATTATTCTTGAACGACACGCCATCAGTGTCAAAAACATCAGAAGCAGAAAAAGAGGGAGGAAAAAACCCCCCAAAAGATGGCAGCCGTTCTTCTTTTTTTTTTTTGCCGGGGAAAAAAGGTCACCGCAGAGATAAATGAATGTGTGCGTTGGCTCGAATCGCTCGGGTTGATAAATCACAGCCGAAAATGAGAGTAAGTGCTTCTCTTCCCACAGCAAATGCAATTATGGAAATGTGTAGCGCGAACCAACACACCTAAACATACGCAAAGACAAACACGACTTGTGCGGCACGAGGCGTGATGGATGGCGGCAGTCATTTGGGTTTAAGGCAGGATGTTCCTCTCTCAATTTGCTCTCCAATCTGCATATCCAGTCGGCACACACTCATCTCCCGTTGTTAAGCTTCAAAAGGCTGAGTTTCGCTCGCTACATAATGTTGCTTCCGTTCTTCTCGTTCTTTGTCAACTAACACTGTGACCCTCGGTGCGGGAACATAATGGGATGCAGTTCCTGGAATTTAATTTTGAACCGAGCTAGGATTCGAGTCGGGAGGCGGGGGGGGATTGTTTCCGCTCCTCCGGTATTGTTTCGCTTCTGAGCAAGGTTAGCCGCCTGCTCTTGTATTCATGCAAAACACCCTAAAGAGCCGGTGACATTAAAAGTCTGTACTTTTCCTGAGACTGACTCAGTGAGACTTAAACTGTCGCCCAAACCTTCTGCGGAAGTCTTGGGAGTCCATTTCACAAACAAGCCTTGAAAAGAGCACGCCGCCACCCGTTGAGATGATTGTTTCGCTCACCATTTGATACCTGGTTTATGGTGAAACGCCGTCGAAAATAGATAAAAGCATTGTTTAGCCAAGGACTTGCTGCGAAGCCGCTTGTTGGCTTCCATTCCCCTAAAACCTGAAGCCGTTATTAAGTGGAGTTTTGTGCTCGTCGTGAGGTTTAAATTGGCGCAGCGGTCGTTCCAGCGATGCAAGTATGAACACTTCAGAAATTAGCCGAGCTGCTGTTTCCAGGCTCGCTGACATTTACAGCTGACGTGTTTAGACATCAGACAATTCTACATCAGCTGGGCGGAAACAGCGCTGGAACCATTAGCAGGATCCGGTTTGAGATGTCGAGATTTAGCTCGTTCGACGGGGACGCAGACTCTCATAGAGAATCAGACAGGGATGAGATTTTGTATATTTCTTCCCCCATGTTTTTCACCTCGCCTTATTTATTCTCTTTTCATCTCCTTCATGTTGATTGCTGCTCGTACAGTATCTGTAAGTGTCTGAAATGACGCTGGAACCCATCAGCAGGATCTGGTTTGGGATGCTGGAGTCGAACACTCGTTTTGGGGATTTTCTGAACCAGATAGAGATGAGATTTCCTATATTTCTTCCCCCATGTTCTTCACCTCGCCTTATTTATTCTCCTTTCATCTCCGTCATGTTGATTACCGCTGCGTACAGTATCTACAGCAAACCTGCAGCAGCGCTCACGCCTCCTCGTCGTCGTCGGCGGCGGGCTGAGCTGCATATCAAACTACTTTCGGGTTCTGAGTTCGTCTCCAGACGCAGACCCTGGCAGAGGTTGGGGGAGGCGGAGGGGGTTAGCGAGTAATTTCCTGACTCAGAAGCTCTCTCCTGGAAGATTTCCTCTCATTCGCCTCCTCCTCCCTCCCTCCTCCTCCCCCATCCTCAGCATTCCTATTCAACACACACTCTCCCAATCCCATTGACCTCAGCTGGCGAGGCAAACAAGCAAAGTCTGCAGTGGCAGCACAAAGAGAGCAGGACGGAGCCTTTTAAAACGCCGCTCCACCTCATTGGTTGATAGTAGTGCGCCGATAAGAGCAAAGATAAGCCATTCTAAACAGGATAATGCCGGCGCGGTGTACGAGCGACAACATAAAGAGACTGTGATTCAGAAGAGGGGGCTTCACAGCCGAGGCTTATGAGGCTTAGACACATAATGAGCATTAGCAGAGGCGGGGTGGGGGGGGTGACAGGAGGGCATTAGAAGGGGCTGGATGTGCATTGATTTACTGGGGAAATCTATAGAGGAGGTGTGCACGAAAACACAGACGTACAGATGCAAATACACGAGTGGAAAGCCACATGCGGGCAACGTGTAAATATGCAGACGTCTTGCAGGAAATCGGCAGCGTAGACGGAATTCTCCCGAGGTCAAGAAGCAGAAGAAGGGCTCCGGAGAACGAGAATTACCATATAAATAAACATCCGTGTTGTGCAGTTGAAGAGGACCAAAGAGGACTTACCTGGACGGAGACTCCCGGTCGACCTTGTCCAAAGTTAACGGCATCATTAGAGAAGATGACTGTGGAGGAAAACGTCGGGCTGAAAAACTTGGAAAAACCAGATCTTCCTGCAGGATAATTACCCGAAAGAGTCGTCAAGAAACAGAAATCCCATCGAGAATCTGCGCTAAAACCTCAAAACTTCTAGAGGTTGTCATTAAGCAGGAGTGGAGCTTGTTAGCAGTTTTACGAATCGTTTGATTGATGTGGCGGCTCTCTATTAGTCTCTATTTGTAACACACAGTAACTGGTTAGATAAATCAGCGCGCCCATCAGACGGGACGGACAGGAAGGAGTCTTCACCTTAAACGACGGCAAAGTTGTTAAGGAATTCTGTACTTTGGCAGACTTGTTAAAAAGAGGAGAAGCCGCAGACGGGAGGCTGTTAGGGAGGCTTAGCGTAAAGACTGGAAATGAGGGAAACCAACACTTCAGAAGTTAACAAGCTGCAGTTTTACGAGGGCTTATGTGAGGGACCGTTTCTTGGCCAGGAGTCGAGGATTCTTACAGTCGCTGCTGGTTGCCTAGCGACCGTGTGATGACAACAGGAGTCAATAAACAACGTGGTTGAAGGGTGCTGGTTCCAGGCTTTATGCTATGCTAAGCTAACCAACATTAGAGTGGAATCAGTCCTCTCAAATGCCTTCCTTTGCACAACAAGTAAAATTTATAGTGATGCTTGGTTGTTGACTCACACCGCGTCTACGTTAGCATGAGCAGCGATAGCCACCATAGCTATAGAAACTGAAACTAAAACTGGCTTCCTTTCAGCATGAAACACCACCAAAGAATGATTACAGCATAATATTCCCAAAGATTTCTTTCCATTATTTGCATAGATGGTGAAAAATTTCTCCTTCATGCATGACTTAACCCAAACCACCACCTTCTAATGACCTGGTTTATTAACTTCGAGGCGGTTAATGGAGCCCAAATCAGCTATTTTTTTTAACAGTTTGTTAAAAACTGACATCACTGCACTCGAGATGGTCCAACCCTGTAACCTCCAACCAGCTTCTTAGTGTTTGTACTCACTGTGGCCTCGTGGACCTCTATGGAAACAGAACAACCATGATTAGATGTAGCAAGAACTCAGAAATGTTGAACGAAATTTGGAAAAATCTGGACTTAGTGTGTCTAACATATGTCCAGGTGCTCCCCAGTTGTTACCAACATCTTATGTTTTACAGCGTTTGGTGCAAATGGTTTGTTTTTGGAGACATTTTCTAATAAGACGTGTAGAATAAACTGATGAAATCTCACCAATTCTGAGCTCTGATTTCATTAAGTTTTCACCCACGATTCCTTTAAGGGCCACTGGAAAAGTCAAAAATCTGATAATTCCTTTGAACAGTTTCAGTCTCAGTTCACACCAGCTGATAGGTTTTGGAGCTCAGCAGTAATTGTCAAGTAATCTCAGCGCAGAGCCAACACACAAATCTGTGTTTGTTTTCTTTCCAAAAGATTGCAACACAAACCACAAAGAGGAAACCTCCAGCGCTGTTGGATCTCCCTTAAATAAACACGCTTATAGGATTTGACTCTCAGCCTCAGCTTTTTTTTTTTCTTTTACATTCCTTTATTAGGAACACTAATTTAAATGAAGTCCCACATTAACTTTCAGGCCTTGAGCTAAATAACTTCTGTTTTTGCTCTAATAAAGCAGTTTATTTAAGTTGACTTCACTGACTAATTAGAAAGCAGCAATGTGGGGAAAGCCAACGTGTGATTCGGATGTTTCAGCTCCGAGAGTCGAGATCACAGTTGCCTATGTGGCTTCGTAGGGTCTATTTTTTTAACTGTCACCGAGCCTCTTTGCTTGCACGGGGCCTTGCCACTCTAATAACTCCCTGATCATGTCCAAGAAACGCATCTCCTCGTAATGGGACTTCATTTCCTTGATGCACACAAGCATTGTGTAATCCGCTCCATTTCAGCATTACTTACCAGCCAGAGTGCCATCATGATATGCTGCTTCTGCTGCCGCCGCCGCCGCATCTTTGTGTTCGCGAAGGCTTCGAGAGCCCAGGACAGATTGCTGCCATAATGTGCCATGTGCCTTTTGGTGGGTACTTATGTTAATAACAGCCTACAGCACTCTCAGCCTCAATGAATAATAAGAACTCAACTAAAACTGTGTTTCTTATTCATGGCGGCGTTCCGTCTGCGGGTGAAGAACGTCAACCTGTGACATATTCGTATGAGACAATGAAGCAAACACGGGGTTCGTAAATCATCTGAAATAACGCAATTACGTCAACTCCTGGCATGAAAAGGAAACAAATTGCCTTGAAAGTGAAATAATAAGGTGTCACCGGTTGGGGTTGTTTCGCCTTTCGTCTGTGACCTTCACATCTACCGCTGCAGTCACGTTCGTCTCAGTCGCATCATCCTCCCGAAAAGTACTTTCTTGGGGGTCGTGGAGGTTATCTGCTGCTAACAATGTGAAGGCTACAGCCGTATCATGTCGGCAACAAGGATGCTCCTGGGCTGTTTTTTCTCATTACGAGGGAATGTCGATTACTGAAATGATAGCCTCGTCTGCTGTAATTGACCCGTTGCTTCAAATTGATACCATCTGTCTTCATACAGATGTAATGACCTTGTAATAAATCGACAGTTTATTGCATTAACCCTGACTCGGCGTGACAAGTGACGCTTGCCTGCGAGGGGGGTCAGAACGGATCAAGGGGCTGCCACTCAGTCGCCAGAACAAAGTTGGACCAACAACTTTCTGTAAATTACTTGGCGACGGGAGCTGGCCGGAGCCTCTCTGGATACCTCAGTGATTCCGCTCTGTCGTGTCCGCAGCTTCCTGAATGTGACTTTCATTCAACGCCGGCTCGTAAATAAAACTGTCAAGCGCATTATATCCTCACCATAACTCATCTGCAGGTCTCTTCTGTTAGTTTCCAGCTCTGAACTCTCGCCGGTCATTGCGACGCGAAGCCGCTTTGTGCGATAATCGTGTGGAAATTATTGGAATGTAAATAACAATTAAAGTCTGTGTCACAAACGAAACCCAACAGCTAGAAGTTCTGACACCATGACAGAACAACAAACAGCTGGTTTTGTTGCAGGAACGCGGCTGCCAGTGTGTTTGTTCTTGGGGAACCTTTGGATTTACTTGGTTCTCAATGTGGAATTAGTAATTAGGGGTTACATGATTAAAAGCTGTGACGATATAAAGATGCTTCCTGCTGCCATTCCACTCCCCCGTCAGCCATGTGGCTGCTCAGCTTTACGAGACAGTCAGGATTTTATTCATTTTCTAAGTAGAAACTGAGGAACCGATGGTCGTTGAGTCGTTGCTTCCAGAATGAGCAGTTGCCTCACATTCATACAGTTTTTTTTATTTTCTATGGCTTTCTACAGCTCAACAAATGTTGGCTGCAAGAGTGAACGCAACAGTCTTCATGCACTCCCAGCATCTGAGAAACTGAAGATCCAATGGAACACTTTTATTATTTTTTGATTGCAATATCAACGCAGCAGTTGGAAAATTCTAAGTGTTGGTACACTGCGTGGCTAATGTGACCATTATGGTGTGTCTAAATAACTGTGACTTGTCTCGAGGTGATTGTTTCGTCTAACCATCGGTGGTGTTTGTGCCTGCAGGGCCAATATGGGAGGTTCGAAGTTCGCGGTCGTCACGGCAAGTCCGTGTTGACCATCAGCGGCGTGAGACTCACCGACTTGGGCCGATTCGACTGCGAGGCGCTCAGCAGGATCGGAGGTCACCAGAAGAGCATGTTTCTGGATATCGAGTGTAAGTATGTACACCGTCAGACGAGCGGTTTGGTGTGACCGCTAACCAGGAACAACAAGGGGTCGAACCAGGCGACTTGAGGATAATTGGAGCTCCTCAAGCAACAAGTTGTGCAACGGCGTCAACACGCAGAGGAGTGTTGCTCGTGTTGTCACCTGCCGCAACCCCTCGAACAGAACAAACGTTTCCACAGCCAGAGGAATTTCTTCGCAGTCTTGTAGAGGGTTCACAAGTTCACTCGCGCTTAGTTCTAATAACTGCTTTCATACTCGGGTTGTTTTTCTTTCCGAAGAACATTATTTTATTACAAACAACTCGCCCACCCCTCGGAAGCACCCACTCCGCCGCACACGCTGCCGCCAGAAGGGTTAATTAGCCAGAGGATATCATGCATTGCCTTCCCCCGCTGACAGCTCCCCTTGCTTCCCCCCCGACGAGCGCCGACATTCCTCAGCGCTGGTTGTTGTTTGGGGTTATTTGGGGCGGGCTCCACCCTGCCTAATGAGCTCTGAAGCAAAGATCTCCATTTTGGCCTCAGAATGATTAGGTTCATTATGTGAGCGGCTCTGTTGGCTAAGCTAGACCAGTGGAAAGTGTTTTTTTTTTTTCTTTTTTAAATTTTAGTAGCAGCAATTCCACCTTGAAGCCCAGAGGAACAACAAAGCTCAGACAAACAAATATATTCAGAGAGACAGGCGAGGGAGAAATGAATACTGTATCTCTGTTGTCATGTGGAAACCCAATTTCCTCCTCTTCCGGCTGAGGTGACTTTCGGGTTCATGGATTCCCTTCAAAACTTGTTTTTGCATACTTCTGGAGAAGTTGACATGAAGAAAAAAAAAAGTTTGATGGCACCCTCATGTAGGGGGAAAATAAAGCAACAAATCTCACATGCATGCAGCCGCTCTCGAGCCATGAAGCAAAGATTTCATTTTACTGTAAACTTTTTATTTTTTTGCCGGCGCCTCAGCTGACAACTTGCTCTCCGACTAGACTCCCACTCTGCAGAACAGACACAGGCATGAGAGTGTGGCGGGGCCGAGGCTGCTGCTGCTGCCACCGAACTAATGAACTCATTTACTAAGTCACTTCAGGCTGCAGGGGGATAACACGTCCTCGGCTGTGACAGAGAGCCAGGCATCAATCTCTTTAATGGAATCCTGCAAGCGAGCATAAAACAACCATAATGCCCCTCCGACTGAGCTGGGCCGACTGGGCCAGGAGAAATCCGCACAACAGCTCGCCGCTGTGATCGTCCATTACTGCCCTTTCTATTTGCTGGGGCAAAATGAGCTTCTGTTTGCATCCTTTATTCTCGTTCTTGGGGGAGATGATTGTAACGGAGGCCCGCAGATCAACCCTCCTAACCAGCGTGAAGTGGCTTCAATTAAATGTGAGTTTTTCTTTTTAACGTTGCACAGGGAGCAGGAGAAGGCAGCGCAATGCTTTTTCTTCTCCCCTTTAAGGAATCTGTGGGTTAAGCAAGTCACTTTTATGTCTTTGATCATCGGGCGCGGCTCCACCTCTGATTTTTTTTTTTGCGCTTAATTGGCCGCCACAGATTTCCTCGCACTCGTTTTCTGGTCTCGTTACAAACGAGGCCGGTGTGACGGAAGGTGTTGCTGTGTTTTTCTGGACAGATATACCAAAGTTCCTGACCAACCACACCATTTATTACTCGTGGGAGGGCAATCCGGTGAACATCAGCTGCGACGTGATGTCCAACCCGCCCGCCACCATGCTGTGGAGGAGAGAGCGCTTCACCATCTCGGCGGAGGGAACCGCCAACACTCGGGTTCACAGCCTGGAGGGCAAGTCTGTGCTGGAGGTGAGTTCAAGAAAATGCAAGAAATTTATCATTATCGTGTAACAAAAACAGGGCTGCAAGGTGGCTCGGTGGTTAGCATCGTTGCCTCACAGCTAGAAGGTCGCTGGTTCACGTCCCAGTGAGGACACCCGGGATCTTTCTGCGTGCAGCGTGGGTTCTCTCCGGGTTCTCCGGCTTCCTCCCACAGTCCAGAAACATGTTGAGGTTAATTGGTGATTCTAAATTGTCCGTAGGTGTGAATGTGAGTGTGCTTGGTTGTCTGTCTCTAAGTGTAGCCCTGTGATAGACTGGTGACCTGTCCAGATGAATCTGCCTTGACCCTGAGTCAGCTGGGATAGACTCCAGCCCCCCATGACCCTGGTGAGGATTAAGTGGTGTGTAGATAATGGATGGATGTAACAAAAACAACCAAAAAAGTCACTGGTTCCTATGTTTCAAGGGTGAGAATTGGTTGAATATTATTTTTGGTTCCAAACAGACTTTCCAGAAACATTGGTGAACGTTACCTACAAGTTCTAATGATATTCAGTCCAATCCAACTTTATTTATATCGGATGATTCACAGCATATCTCATCTCATAGCGCTTAACATGGTACGAACAGAGAACCCAACAATCCAAAGTTGCCTTTGGACTCCATCTGAGCAAACGTTTAGCAAAGGTAGGACGGAACCAAAAGCCTCAGACAGAACCAGGACCAGGGAAGACGGCCATCTGCCTCAACCGGTTGGGGTGAGAGTGGGGATGAGGGGTTATACATGTAAAGTTTTATTCTCATGTTCAAAGACTATTTTAGGGATATTTATCATTTCCAACAATGTTCCTATGAGGTTAAAGTGAACCAACGTTCAGAGGATGTTGTCTGAAAAACAGATGATGTTCCACGATAACAAAAGAGGTTCTCAATGCAACCTCCGAGAAATGTTTTCCAGATGTTATCGAGACCTCACAGTGTTTTAATAATATGTTCTTGTGCTGTGACATGTTACCAAAGGTGGAACATTCTGCCTGCAGTGTTCTGTGGGTGTTTTTTTTAGATAATGTTGAGGGAACATGTTGCACAACGTTCAGCCATTAATCATTCTCACAGCGTTCCATGATAGCAAAGGAAAAACGTTCTCAAACAATAATAAAAAACATGTTTTCCAGATGTTATCGAGGCCTCAGATGATGTGTTTTATATCGTTCCTGTGATAAATAGGTTTTGCCTTTTTGTTGAGAGAACACATTATAGAACGTTCTTCTCAGGAAGGATGTTCTCAGTGCAACATTTGGAGAACGTTTCAAGGTGCGATCGAGGCCTCGGACACCACACGTTTTTTTAATTACATCTATGACGTGATGTTTAGGGGATGCTGTTGAATTTGTAAAACATTCCCCCAACGTTCCGCGGTGTTAGAACCCAGCTGTCTAGGGCGACAACAACCAGGTGTTCTTGGTTTACTCAAGAGATTTATCGCTTAGTGACATAATTAACAAAAGAAGAGGTGATTATATGACAAAGACAACAAGTCGGTGGGTGTTGCTAAATAAATAAAAGAACCAATTAGAACCAAACGAAGGCAGACAGAGTTGCAAAACTTGCGAGAAGAAGAAGAAGCTCCTTAGTCAGCTCATCATCAAGCTCTACAGAAGCCTGATAACGATCCTGATCATGTGACTCAGATGTGTTGGAAGAGGGAAACATCTACAACATGCTGGATAGGGGCTCTCGAGGACCAGGATTGGACACCCCTGGGCTACATGGTCACTGATCATAAAACAACACAAACTCAAAGCAGTTCAGCACCACGGACAGCGACCGCGTCATTCTGACACCCACTTTAACTGTTCCAGCTCAGAGCCGGTATCAGGAGCTATAAGGTTCAGTAAAACTGGCACAGCGGCCCACATGTTCACAAATACAGTTTCAATATGAAGAACTATTGGCCTGCTCACCACTATTTGAAGGGCAGACGACTCGCCCCTGATTCTAATATTCAAACTACAGAATCAGTGTTTCTAGTTTATTATGAACCTTCTGTATCTTGCAGCAGTTTGTCCGACTGTATCTGAAGCTGTTACCGTCTTCAGTGTACACTAGATATACACGTGAATAAACAGAACCATATTTGGGTCGGATCATCTTCATATTTATAAGAATACGTGGTAAAAAATATGAAAATGATGATGAACTGCCCACATGAGGGGCACGAAGTGGGCAAAGTTTATGAAATTTGAAAATCGAGCACATTTCAAAAAGGTGTTCTTAAACTGCCGTCGTGCTGATGTTCACGTTATCCAGCACCTCATAAATGATCAGAAAACACTTCTGAGTGCTTCATCTGTCAGACTTTTCAAATGAGGGACTGTAACAGAGGATGTCTTTGTATAAAACTGAATTTTTTCGGCCATTTTTAGAGTCTTGTAGGAAGACAAATTAAGACAAAACACCAGATCTGATGACATTTCTGGGTTCTACAGGCAGGAAAAGTTAGCCCAGGATGAACACTTTCAAAGCTCCATATGCTGTACTGTATGAGTATTAATGTGTGAAGGTGGTCTGAGAGGCTCGTTTGCCAAAAGTCTTTCTCCATAGTTGTGGCCTAGCAGCAACTGTGATTGTTTTTCAGCGACCTCGGAAGATTCTCAGAAATGTGTTGACTTCATGTGGAATGAGCCGACAGTAAAGCAGCAGCTTACTGCTGTGGAGATACTTAAACTTTTTTTATGTTCAGCTTTAAATAACAGACAAACCTGAGGGTTATGCCTCCACTGGCAGCAGGCCGATGCGTTTAGCCGTCAGTCAGTAGCTGTGATCCGGTAGCAGAGGAGGGGAAAGGCCGCGTGACGGGTCACGTAAGAACATCCAAGGACAGTCCTGATATCCAACCACAGAAGACAAAAGCAAGTAAAGACTAAGTTAATTGGCTTACAGCAAAAGTGGGCGGGTCCGGGTGAGAAAGTCTGCCAATCAGAGCCCGGGCCGAGGTCACATGATCAAAGAAGTGTAGCGTTCTTTATTGAGAACATGTTTTTAGTTTTTCTCCCTTGAAGAAGAACATTATTCTGGGAACCGACAACATTTCCAGAACTTTGTCGAACTCTCTCAGAACGTTTTTTTGAACAAAACAAATCCAGCTGGGTTACTGATATAAATGAGCTGCAGACTTTTCAAAATAAGACGTCACTTCGGTCAAACTGCGAAGGCGATTTTGCACAAACTTCATAATTTGCTTCAGTTGCCGACGCCTGATTGAATTCAGTTTGTCCAATTAGCGAGTCGTATTAACGGCGCTGGTGCTTAAATCATTTGATTTCCTTGAATTAAGCATTGCAGCAATTTAATTTAATTTAAAGAAAAGCCAATTTGAAGTTTCTAATTTTCAAACTTAAATATTTGTTTTACCTGGATGTGAAATGTAAAGCATGATTTTGTCTTTAGAATTACCGTGCTTTCCTTTTCTTTCTTCTGTAATCCTACTTGAAGTAAATGGTGTGGATCCAGAATGCTGAAGGAAACGTAAATGACCTTCATGAAAGCAGGAAGATAAAGAATAATTTGAAACAGCACTTCAGCTCAAATATGCTTTTCACGGCTGTACGTTGATGTGTTAATGCCATCAGCTTATTCAGGGACTGACTTTTTTTCTTTTTGACATATCTGCTGGAGGAAACAGTGTCATTCTCCTGACCTGATATCCTCGATATCATCTACAGTGAAGTCAGTGTGAATCAGTGCAGCTTTTAAATCAAAAACTCTATGTAAAAATAAGTAGTGCAAATACTCTTCTTGACAGTAATGTTGCTTTTTAAGTGTTTAAAGCTGCATTTGGTCAGTTTGTTGTTGTGGCAAAACGTGCTTATTTCCCCATAGAGCATCCACAGATCAACATTACTCCTCATTTTTTTCAACCAAATTTATGAATAAAAGTAAAATATTTCACTTCTTATTTCTCTTTTAGCTCCATGTTTGGTCTCCACCAACTCCGCATTAACATATCTGCGTTTAAAGCCGCTAAATGCTCCATTATGTTCCACATCTGGTCAGTTTTTGTGCCGTTTGATGCTCTGCAGGGATTCCTTATAGCTTCTTTTGCTAAAATCATCCACCTATGGTTGAAAACAAAGCAGTAAGAGTGAGTCGTGGGTATTTAAAACCTGATGATTCTCTGTAAGCAACCACTAGATGCTCGCGTTACACACGGTTATTTGATCCATTGTTAATGCTCATTGATTGGTGAAGCTTTAAATGTATTTTTAATGAGTTGAGTTCCATCAATCACCTCTGCATTGGAGCAGAAATAGAAAACCGACACTTACTGCAAAAGTCTAAATGTACGTCTGTAACTAAAAGAAACCCTTCATTGTTTTCGTCTCCAGGTCACTCCGATGTCCGACAGAGACTTCGGCCGCTACAACTGCACGGCGAGGAACAACATCGGCGTTCGATACCAGGAGTTCATTCTGGCCCAGGCAGGTGAGTGTGCAGAGCTGCCACCACCTCCTACCTGAGCTAATGAGACCGGCGACTTAATTTCAGCTCCAATATCCGCGGAGTCGGGGACCTCACACCTTTTGAATCGCTGCCCTCGCAGTAACTCCAAACCGCTCGACTACTCTCTACCTCTCGACTAATGGTAATGGCCTTATTTGCAATTCTCAGGAAGATAAATTCCACTACAACTCCCGGCCCCTATTCAGCCTAGCCTAATCTCAAATAGTGCTGGCTGATTTACCATAGCCCTCGCTATTTACTGAAGTACCCCCTAATTTACGGTAGCGCGGGCTAATACACAATAGTGCAGTCCAATTATCTTTAGTGCAGATTGAATTGCTCTGGCTAAGGAGAAAAGTAGTGAGCAAAAAGCTGACCCAATATGTAATCTTGCAGAAAACAATGTGTTTTTGGGAAGTTGCTCTGACACTTTGAATTCTGCGCACAGAGACACAAAAGTTTAGTTTCACCATCGGAGGCTTCAGAAGGGGGAGGCGATGTCGTCTTCAAAGCTCAACCTTGACCGAAAACAAGCGGAAACACGCGAGTTTGCAGCGAAATCAAAGTGTTTTGATTTGGCAGCGAGTATGTAAATGTTGCACCAGAGTGAGATGTACTAAAAGAGCAAATACTTTGATCTGCACAACTTCAACAAGGCCAAGGGCGAGTGAAAGATGCGCCGCCTTCCCTCAAAATGAAGCGAATTACTGTACGGGGAAGTGTTTTCACGGCCTGGAGTTGTTACAGGAATAATGTCTGTCTTTAGTTTGATTATGGAGGTGATGTAACGGGTGGAAGGCTCAGGGGTTCTGTCTGCAGCATTAAAGCGCGTTCAGCTTCGGTTAGCTTGCATTCAGTGGGATTATGGTTATTATTGTGCATATGTCTGCTTTTGGAACAAGAGAGGAGTCGCTTTCTTGTCACTTAAGTTCGGTCCAGACTGAAATATCCCAACAAATGTGGGATACATTACCAGGAAGTGTTACTGTTAAATGAACTTGTCAACCCGTTCATTTATTTCTTGGACTCTGTTTTGAGTTTATTTCAGCTGCTGAGAACGAGACAAAACATACAATAAATATTGATGTGAGTGAAATGATTTGAGATGTTGTGAGAATTCTATCGAAAATGACATCGTCCAAGGATAATTGTGTTATAAAAATTAGGTTTATGACCCACTTTAGAGCTACTCCAGCCAGATTTAGTCGGACTCTCACGACAAACCCGGTCGCAGTAGTTCTGTTAGATGCCATAAAGCAGTTTCTGGACATTTCTTTAGTCCCAGCGCATTATAAAGTCCAGCAGCTCTTTGGAAGCAGAGCAACCACGACCAGAAGGAGAGAGAACTCAGACATGTCTTATACACAGGATAACAAATCATAATTATGGAGTAGTGAGAGGCCAAAATACAAAAATAAATCAATAAAAGAATTTTTAAAAAATAAAATAAAAGTGGAAATAAAAAGAATGAATATAATAATAATTAATTTAATAATTTTAAAAAATATGTATTTATTATTTCATTAATTTTTAAAATTTATTTACTTTTTAAATTATTTTTTACGTTTTTTTTTTTTTTTTTGCCTTTAAAGCAACATTTAAAAGCAAAGGAAAGCTGTGCAGAAAAAAGTGGAAGTTTTTGAAGTTTTTTTTTATTCTTCTATTTTAATTTTGTAATTTGCACTCTCACTACTCCATAATGTTATAAATCATATTAAAAAAATAAAATATAAAACCTGGAATTGACAACATTTCTCCACAGGTGCTTTCACCAAAGGAAAACCAGTGTTGACTCTACATACAATGAATGTCGTACTGCTTACGTTTTTATTTTATTTGCATAAACACAACCTGCAGTTCAGCTAAAGGTCCCTGATGTTTTTTTTGGCAGATAAAATTGATTTAAATGGTGTAATTTAGGGAATTATTCTGAAAGAAAACAACCCGCCAACAGGTCAACAGGTTGTTATAATTGTTTAGGTTTAATTGGTTGTTGAATATAAAGTAAGAGGTGCATGAAGCATAAAAACACTGAACTACAAGATAAATGAAGTCGACTGTTTGATTTTAGTAACTGCAGTAATGAGGACTTTTTCCTGTGGGGTGGTTTCTCTGTCCATCAATCCCTCCATCCACGGATGAACTCAAAGCCAGAACAAAGATCAGAACCCAGAACGTCACAGTTCCAGGAGCTACGATAAACCTGATGTGATGGTTCCCAGCTGCAAAATACAAAGAAGGAAATTATGAAGTAAACATTTGAGAAATACATGTGAAATTCCAACAATTCTTGGTGTTTTTCCTGCAACTTCCTCCGACAAATGGTGCAATTTTCTGAAAATAGCCTTTCAAAGCTGCACGGCGGCTAACGATGTGTTTAAAGGTCATGCGTTCTGTGCAATCAGTGATTCATGCAGGACTTAAACCACCACACGTATGTTTAACTTGTGTTTCCAGACGTACCATCGAATCCCTACTCGGTCCGCCTCTCGGCCGTCTCCCAGCGCCTGGCGACCGTCACGTTCATGAAGCCGGACTCTCACGGCGGCGTCCCCATCAGCTACTACCTGGTCCAGTACAAGGAGGTGGGCTCGCAGGACTGGAGGGACGTCAAGTCGCACAGCGTCCAGAGTGAGTGTCCAGCGTGTTCCTGCATTTGTCACTCCATTTACCTCCATTAAAAGCCACTATGGCGCGATCCCATTGTGCTGAATGTGAGGAACATTAGCTCGCCGCTGAAATGGATCCTCGTGCTTTTATTGTGAAGTCCTGATAAAAGCCCACTTGAACGCTTTTCTATCTCGAATCGATAGAAAAGCTTTCACCTGTTCACGTGGACAGGGTTTGTTAGCATATGTGGGCGATCATTACCACCGATCCAAAGACAGATTGCACACTTTATGACCCGTGGAACAAAATGTCGCTCGCTATCGTTGCAAAGACACGGGGAGGGAGCTGCTGAGTTTTCTGCTGCTTTTGTGTGGGGCAAAAAAAAAAACAACAACATCCCGACCCTTGCTCGAACCGGTCTCTGCTGTCATTTAGCATTAATGGGACCTGAAACGTACTCGGAACGATCCTTCGCCGTCGATAGATTTCCTCGGAAGCTGCTCGCTTGTGCGGAAACGGCCCCCGTGAAATTATTTTAGCGCTTTTCCGTAATGGGTTCTGCTAATTGATTTGGAGACTGTTGTGTGGGGTGGAGTGGAAACCGAGTCGTGTGCCAGAGCTTTGGAAATGGTCACAATCGTCGGTAGTTTGGGCGCTTAAATGTTTTTCCTCATTGAATGTCCTTAAATTAACTCCGTCTGCATGAAATGTCATCCTACTTTCTTCCTTCCGTGATAAGTTCCACACCTCACGGCCCTCCAGTGGTCAGAACCAGCGCATCGGCGTGTGCACGTGGTTATCAGTGCAAGATACGACCACTTCACTTTTAAGAAATAGGAATATTTACGCTCCTGCCGCCCGGTTTCATGCTTCTATCCTCTGGTTATTAGAGCAGGGAGATTGTGCCTGAACACGGCGGATTAACATCCTATCTGACTTCCACCAACATTTCCGTCCACCGATCGGGCCTCGCCGCATGATCTGCCATGCGATCCTTCAAAGCCTTGGCCCTGAGATGTTGTTGGGTCATGACGGGACTCAAACACCTCGTAGGGGTGGTGGTGGGGGGGTAGAGTGCCAGGAACCTGTCTGAGCTGAAAGAAGCCGGCCCTCCTCTTCTTATGCTTTACGACTCCAAATTGATTCCTGAGCCTGTTGGTGGAAAGCACGCCGCGGAGGTGAAGGATGGATGGCTGGAAAATGGAAGCCAGAGGACGAATGGTCGAGCGATAAGCAGGTTCCGACGAAACCTGAAGGGCTTATCGCTAATATCCCCTCATTTCAGAGTCAATTACAGTATGGAGATGCCGCTGAGGTGAATGCTAAACAGGAGGGAAATATACAGCAACACGCAGAGGGGGGAAGAACAAAGGAGCTCGGGAGCTGAGTAAATAGGTTAATTTAATCCAGATAAATGCGCCTCTTTATGGAAAATTAGGGCTAAAATATTATAAATGTGAGCCGGACTAATTACAGGCCACCGTAATCATAGGAGCCGCTCAGACATCCTCAGCACAAGATCCCTCCACAATAAACTCTTCAATATAATGAGACGCCTGGACCGGTTTCATTCGAATGCTTCTGCCCAAATTGAAATGTCTGCTTATAGCTTGGAATGAACCTAGCACGGCTGCAAATTGCAGAATTTGTTTTCAGTTCCAGGACTAAAGAACTGCAAAAGCACCTATTACCATTCAAGTATTTAATTTGTGCAGACTGACAAAAACAACAACTCTCACTCAAGCTCATTACACCAGCGACTCTCTGCTGGCTTCCCTGAATGCTGAAGGTTATGCAAATGGGCTCGAGTGACTGTGGAATTTAAATAGGGATCCGAAATGTGTTCTGATAATGAGCTTTCCTTGTTTTCCCCAATAATCGATGTAATTTTGCAATATGAGCGCAGCGCACGCACAGGTTCCACCGTCCCGATGGTATTAATAACCTTCATAATAAGTGTGTCTTTGGGTGTTTGCTCTGGGTTTGTTGTAGATAAATTTGGAAATCTTCTTATACTGTTTATTATTAGTGAGTTGTTGTTGTTTGTTTTTTTTACAGCGCTGTTGCAGCTGCTCTGTTTGAGTTATATTTCAGGAGCACAGCTCAAGCTTTTACTCTGTCAAACTGCCTTCATTACAGACATGTATCCTCATTTGTTTTCACCTCATGAGTATGTGCTCCAGAAATGGTCACAAGTATGTGGACACCCATTAGAAATGACTCAAGTGTGATTGTTGTTTTTACTCCAACCCAAAGAAATTCACTTTACTGTCATAGAGGAGTCAATAAACAAACAAATAATTGTATTTATGAAGCTAGAATCAGATCATTTGGACTTCATCCTTCTTAAAAAATACTCAAACTGTGTCTTTCAGTTTTTCCAGCTCAAAATTCTGTAAAGATTCATTTCCACCATGACGGTGTAACTCCTGGTAATAGGGCTGCTTCTAATTGGTTGTTTTACTTTGAAAACCAGCTGCTGGCCCCGCCTCCTTCAGGAAGAAAACTCCCCACGTCTGTGTTTCACTGTGGATTTTTCTCTTCTACACAACTTATTTCATATCTATGGAAACTTCTTTGATGTCCAAATTGATAAAATCACTTCTTACAACGTTTTCAACTTTTCTGGTGTTATTAAATGAGATACTTGAACCAGTTCACTGTATTTTTTTTTTTTTTTTAGCTCCGAACGAGAATCGAGTGATTTGATTCTGACTGTATTGTGTTTTTTGGATGGAATTCACCTCATTGTAATCAAAATTCTGACTTATAATTTAACCCTAATGCTCCTTTACACTTTGCTATGTCGTATCACAAGTATGTTTCCTTAAACTCATGACTAAAGGTAAACCTGATCATGATACCCTGCTGATTTATTGAACTGTTACTGAGCTTCTGTTCCAGTTTGTAGATTTTAGTTTTCCTCTGATTGCAAAATGATCTCACAGAAATGGATCAGGTAGCATCTGGGTCGAATTCTTACGCATTAATAAAGCTGGAAGGCTAACTAGATGTGGGGGAAGACACATCTTAACAGGTTGTATTTGATACCTACAAGACGCAATTAAACTGGGTTTTCACCTTATTGGACCTTCAAGGGTGCAAGGGTATTTTATTTTGAAAGGTCAGTCCCATTTTTAGTTTCCCGCCTTCAGGCTGGTTGGGTCGCTGTAGTGCTGGTCTAGAACTGCCTCTCCAGGGAGTTGGACTCCTGCGCCACCATCTTGGATTGCAGCTGCTGGTTCTTGTTCTACTTTCCGAACCCACAGCAGGTGGAGAACCGGTTCTTATGGCGGCAGAACAAGTCCTCCTGGGACAAGATAAGGACGATTCCACAGGTCCACAAGGATCCATAAGGGAACACGTGATGTAAATCTCGTCATCCACCCGAGTCTGTGAGGGTGGCTGTCCAAACTAACTGCAAATGGTGCTCAGAACAAGTACTTCCAGACCTTTATGATTCATGGAGGACCTTTAGTCTCTACATGTATTCCATCAACAGCATTGAAGTTCTCCACTGCCATGTCCGTCCCACTGCTCGGCACTCCGTAGGAGTTGCAATTACAATAATCGCACTGACACAGTGCCGCAGCCCAACCGGAAACCACCTGCTATGTCCTGCAAGAAGTGCAAAGCGGCAGCCTTTCAGAAACGCCCACAGGAGGCCTCCATTTATTGCCGTATTCGATCCGCGAGCCAATGCAACCGTCTGCACACCGGCGCATTCTTACTTCAGTATGAATAGAACTGCATGTGTCTGCAGCAGTCAAGCGGACCCATGAATTGGTCTTTAGCTGATAAGCAACGTGAGCTGTGATCCAAGACGGTGGGACGGGAGTCGGGCAAAGGGACTAACTGGGGAAGCAACATGGAGGAGAGAATAGCGGGTAGTATCCTGGAGGAAATGTTGGAGAAGTTTGAGTGGAAAAAGTTTCCTTCAGCCTTGAGTTGTGGTTTGAAGACTTGACGGATTCTTCTTCCAAACATCTTCGAGAAAACACGCCCCCATCTAACCAGCTTCTACCTCCACGGTGGGAGTCTCTTCACCCAACCGACAAGTCGGCGTCAACGACTACCATGCTCCGCCGCTGTTTTGCATCCTCATGAATTTGGATCCCGTCTGCGGGGATTTGTTCCCGTTTCACGCCGCTAAAGACTTCCTAATGAAAAATTCAGCGTCTCGGGCAACAAGGCAATAACAGCAGAGCCGCACCACAAGCGACTGCAACCCGGATTTATGAGTAGAAAATGCGTTGTTTAGCTTAATAACTCTGTCAGACTGATCCATTGAGATGCAAAAAGTGCAGATTATGTCGCCTTTAAACTCCTTTTTAAATGATTTTCTGTGTCTCTCTGCAGCCACGGTGGTGCTGACGGGACTGGAGCCCAACACGACGTACGAAGTCCGAGTGGCAGCTGTCAACGGAAAGGGTCAGGGCGAGTTCAGCCACACGGAGACCTTCCAGACTTTACCCATCCGTAAGTCGGCCTCGCCGATTCCTGCACCGAGGATCTAAACTTCCATTTACATACGATGGGAAACCCAATCAAATCCATCAATTACTGCAGCGACTGATGATGTTGAAACCCTAAAGTGCAAATATGATAGGATGGCATAGAGATTAAACAGCCTCGGAAATGTATTCGGATTGATGTAAAGATGTTTTCCTTTCCCTTAAATTTCCTAAAGATGTGTGATAGAAATGCAAACGTGCCTCCAGCTTCAGCATCTTTTAGTAAATTGAGGCCCATTTGCCGTCTTACGCAACCCCGGCGTGTTTACATCGGCCTCCTCCCATTCCAGTAATTCAAACGATGGGAGCTCGGAGTAGATGCTGTCAAATTTGCGGCTTGACGTAAAAACTGCCGCATTAAAAATTATGTACTGCAGGATTTTATGATAAGCATGTTATTTATTCGAGCACTCTGGCACAGCAGGATTGCAGTAAATCCGGGCAAGGCCACAGAGAAAAAAAAAAAAAAGTGTTTCTGTCTTTAATATTATACGCAGCTACTGAGGATGAATGTTAGAAAGAAGAGCCAATTAGCAAAATACAGCGAATAATAAAAACCTCCAGTCAACATTAATTATAGCCAGGCGGTGGGAGTTACCTTGTAATATGAATTTAATTCAGCTTAAAACCGTCTCTCTCTCCTTGTACCGCATCCTTATCTCATATCTCACGTTGCCACCTGCTCCCCTCCCCGGCAATGCAGAAAAACACACAGCAGCGCATATTGTTTTGCATCTGTGCTGAAGCCTCCCTCCTCCTCCTCCTCCTCCCCTCAGGAGAGCCGAGTCCGCCGGCGGTCCACGGGCAGAGAGGGATGGGCAAGGCCTACCGGCTGGGGCTGGTGAAGCAGGACGACGGCGGGATGCCCATCGTGGAGTACATCGTCAAGTACAAGACTGTGAGTATAACGCAGGGCTCTGTAACCTGGCCGTGTGTTTGAAAGGTGTGCATTCATCAAAGCCTGATGTGGATTTTCAGCTTTCCTACGGTCCCTGAACTGCTCACCTGTGACGCATCAGAAAACCAAATCAAAGCTTAAAATCGTGACTTTCTACAGATTTTATGCAGGATTTTTTGTTGTTATTGTTTTTTAAACTGCTCAAATTGCACCATTTATCAGAAACAAGCAAGCAGGAAGGATTATCAGATTTTCTACGTCCCGTTGGTCCCTGAACTGCTCACCTGTGACGCATCGTTCCATCAGAAAAACAAATCAAAGCTTAAAATCGTGACTTTTTAAAGATTAAATGCTGTTTTTTTTCTTTTTTTAAACTTCTAAAATTGCACCATTTATCAGAAACAAGCAAGCAGGAAGGATTATCAGATTTTCTACTTCATGTTGGTCCTTGAACTGCTCGTGTGTGACGTTCGATTTGGTTCAAAATTAATCAAATCTAAGCTTGAAATTGTGACATTTCATCAGAATAAACCGTGTGCATGAAAAACATTATGTAAAAAAATAAATAAATAAATTAAAAATAATTTTTAAAAAAAGATTCTGCTCTAATTGGGCAACCAACAGTCACATGACAAAACTCAGAAGATAAGAGACGAGTATAGAAACGTATTAAAATTTAAATAGTAAAATATCTGCAGCATGTTAAGTTAATGTTTTTTTTGTTGTTGTTTGTGTTTTTCTGGTGTTTGTCACGAACGTCTGTGCTTGAAGAAATGTGAAAGTGTCAATTCCTTCTGATTCTTTTTCTTTTTTGTGAAATGCAGAATCAAAGGAATTCCACTTTTTCTTTTTTAATGATTTGTGCCGTTCTAACTTTGTCACACAGCACAGAAGACAATCCTGAGTTCTGTCTACTTCTGGTCCTGATTGTTCTGTTTCTAGTGCACGACTTTATGTTGGAGTGAAAAACGAACAGCGAGTGAAAACGTGAATAAACATAAATCGAGTCTAATCTGAAGCATGAATTTGTTTCAGTTCAGACGAAAAGTCTCTGAATTTTAGCTTCGTCACTGTTGGTCCCAGCCGGGTCGCTCATGGCTTCATGGCTGAGCAGAGGAGCGCAGAATTTTTTTATTTTTAACAGAACCTAGTTAAAGTTTGTTTTTGGCAAGTTTTTAAATGAAAATAAAGTGATTTCTTTAAAAATATGAGCTTAAGCTTAGATTTGGTTCATTTTCCAGATGAAACCGAAAGTCGAACACGAGGAGTTTTTTCTGTTTTTACAGGTTCTGGCTCTGATGAATGGTGTCGTGACGGTTTTAGAAAAGAAAAAAAAAAAAAACAAAGAGCACTGAGCCTGTTAAATCTGACAGTTTAAAGCTTTGATTCGGTTGTTTTCAGATGGAGCAGATGAGCAGTTCAAGGACTGCCGGAGCGTTGGAAATCCGACGATTCATTCCGTTTTTACAGTTCGTGACTTTTGTAATTGTGTAGTTTCGGCAATTTTTCAAAAGATTTTTTTTAAACTGGTTTCTGTGGCGTTAAAGATGAAGCTCTACATGCGTGACTCATATTTAAAGGTTAAAGAAGGTCAGAAAAATGTGTTTTAAAAAATGGGAAATAATATCAATTAAAACATGAAGTTAAAAAGAAAAAAAATAAGAAGAAGAACTCTTGAGGAGGAACAGAGGAAACTGAAGTCTTAACATTTAAAGTGGTTCCAACTGATTGAGTAACGAGATGAAATCGTTGATCATCAATATTTCTCCATGAAACGTCGACACAAGCATCACTTTTTGGCGAGTTCAAAACTAAACTTCTATAAAATCATCAAAACCAAAACACCAAAGGGTTTATTTGTTTATTGCGTCTCTGAGGAGTCTCTTTTTGTCATCAAGTTGTGCTGATGATGATAATTTACCTTTAAAAAGTGAGCGTTTGTGTGGAATTAAGAAAACATCGGCAGCTCAGCGATGGCGCGATTTCCCGCCAAGCGTCGGAATCATGGATTTCTCTTTGTGTTGGACACAATCGCCGCACAGCAGGACGCATGCTTTTCACTGAAACGCCGCCCGTTAGAAGAACGTTGGTGGAATCTCAGCAGCTCTCTGAATTCCATTGAAAGTGTTGTTTTGTGTGTGTGGCAGCTTAAACTGATGCAGAAAATAACACACCCTCCACAGGACTAAGTGGATGTGAGCTGCTCTGAACCTCCCATCTCGCCGCCGCCGCTAATGTGTCCGAGCAGGCGTTTTGTCCGTCTCGTTGGGAGAAGTTGATTTGAAATAATGCTGCTGCAAACGAGAGCCGGCTGTTGGAGGAAGAAGAAGAAGAAGAGGGTCTGAGAGGCGCTGGGAGGAAAAACGTCGTCTTGTGCTGACGTCAGCAATAAACAGCTGTTTAGTCGCCCGGGGTTGGATGTGCAAGTCGTGGTAGAGATTTCATGAATTAGTTATTTTTGTCCGTTTAAATGCTGATAAAGGATCTATGCATGTGTAGAAACAATGGAATGAGCTGTAGAGGTGCTTAAAAGAGATGATTATGCAAAAAAACAGGTGTAATCCTGCAGAAAAATTGCATTTTTGTTGAGTTTGATATTATAATTTAAGGAAAAAATCTTCAAAATGTTGCTGCAAAACTGATAATTTGGTTTGAAATTGCAAGAATCTACGATTAATTTTGCATAATTTGACTTTATGTGCAGGTTTACGTAGAAATCTGCTAAATCTTTCGTCGGAAAACTGTAATTCCACTTTTAGAATTCATGGATTCACCTTTGAGAGGTCGTGTGAGAGGACTTTTTTAATAGATTTTATTTTCTTTACGTTTTTTTATTTTTAATAGATTTTAATTTCTTTATATTTTTTATTTTTTAATATATTTTTATTTTTTAGTATATTTTTAATATATTTTTATTTTCTTTATATTTTTTATTTTTAATATATTTTTTATTTTCTTTGTATTTTTTTAAACACATTTTTCTTTTCTTAATATTATGTTTTAATATATTTTTATTTTTTTAATTATTTTTTTTACTAATAAAAACGCATATCAAACAAGAGCTCAGGTCTTTACAGGCTTCCTGTCACTAACATATTTACACTTTTAAACTCCAGTTGAACAGTTTCATCTGTTAAATATACATGCTAGTTAAAAATTCAATATTTTTTGGACACCATTTAAATATTCTTAATGACATCTTCCTGCGTTTCAAATGTACAGAACAAATTCTATCAGACAAAATGGTAAAACGTCACTAAGCTATGGGGCTGTTTTTGTCCAGCGGTTCAGACTAAACACACTTCCTGCCTGGACGTTGACTTTCCAGATCAAACCCGTCCCTTTCACTAACTCTGGGAGGGAAGAGGTGCCGAGGAGGCAGGAGAGTGAGCACTCGGTCCGTTTGGCTCGCTTTCAGTGTGCAGCTGTTCCAAGCCTTTGTTTGTAAAGCCGAATAAGGAGGGAAGAAGAAGAAAGAAAGAAAAGAGAGGACGGGAAGGAGAGGTGGTGGGACGATGATGAAAGACGCCGGATTAGAGTCTGAGCGACTGATTGTAGAGAAAACACAAAGTCTGAGGTGTTGTTTGTCAAACGTAGTGTTGATTAAAGCCTCTTCTTCTTCTTCTTCTGCTTCTTCTTCTTCTTCTCCTTCTTCTTCTTGTCAGGATAAAGAGGAGCAGTGGATGACCAAGCTGGTTCCGGGAGCCAACGACTTCGCCATGCTGCAGCCGCTGCAGTGGAACACCAGGTACGAGGTGGAGATCACGGCGCGCAACGTCAAGGGCCTGTCGGAGCCCACCTTCTACCAGTTCTTCATGCCGCAGAAGCCCGACATCACAGGTAAAGGCATGAAACTTCCTCCTCCTCATGTCCTCACTTCTACTTTTGTTCCGGTCCAGATGAAGCTCAGCGGGCCTTCGTGGGGTTTCGGGTCCCGCCGAGAAGCACTTTGCTCAGAAGTACAGTTTTTAGCGGCTCATTTTTCTGCCACTTCTTTGTGGCCGAACTCGAAACCTCAATTTGACAGCGACTGCGTTTGGCCACTTATCGGGAGGAAGCAGCGAGCAAACAGAGCAGCAGGACCTGGATCACTGATATCAGGCGCTGACGGGCTTCAGCCAGAAGCTTTTAGTGGTTTTAACGTTCGGACAAACTTTTGAAAGCTTCTGCGGGAGACACGGAGGACGTTATCCGGTTAGTTTAAACCTGCTTTTAGCTGGATTAATCAGATTTGCAGCTCAAATAGGATCTAAACGTGCTCTGATGTGGTCACACAGACATAATTTATTGCTAGATTCTCTGATTTTGATGCTTTTATTTGTGAGTTTTGAGTTTGTTTTGCAGCCTCAAGGACAAAAGATCCAACACTTTCCTGTAAATAAATAAATACAGGAGGCTCTGTAGGTTAATTATCACTTTATATTACCTCAGATTTATCTTTTTATTTCCAATAACATGCCGTATTTCTACAGTGCTGCCACTTTAATCAGCATTATGTTGCTGTACTGGTCTGAAAATGACGTTTTCTTCTTTAAAATTGTCTCTGATTTGCAGAAATACGTGATAAATATCAGTTTCTTTAATCTTTCTGATCCAGATTTCAGATCCACCAACTCAATAAAACGCCTAAAACGATGATTTAATTTACTTTCACTGGTTTCAGAGCGTTTATTCAAAGTGCAGCAAAGTCTCAAGAGTCTGTACATATATTTACTAAAGCAATAATTCAAATATTATTTAGCTTAACATGTGAAAATGTGTCACTGTTTTAAACGGAGCTTCTTCTTTTTTTTAAACTAAAAATAAAAGTAATTTTAAGATCAAATTTTTTTTAAAATACAGATTTCTAATGGTGACATTACTCTGTTTTTACCTGTTTTTGTTATTTTTTCTTTTTTTTTTTCTTTTTTTTCACTTAATACATTTAAAAGAAAAAAAAATAGACATCACCTGTAATTTTTTTTTTAAACAGAAAATGTGTGAAATAAGAGTTAAAAATGGTATACCATGATCAATCATTCATATGTCTAATTTTTCTGTCAAATAACACGAAATATATATATATTCATGATTTTGTTGAATATTTAAATACATTAAAAGAAAAAAAAGTGTCATTTTACAGAAAGAAATAATTATTTTTTGTGAAAATACAGATTCAGATGAGCAACATTGTTCAGTTTGACCACATTTCTTTTAGTTTGTAAATCAATTCTTATTTCGGTTGTTTCACTATTTTTTTTTATCTAAACAGGGAAAAAAAATCCATAAACTGCCGGCAGCCTGTTGACACGTGAACGTTTATTTCCCCTCCGTGTGGACGGAGCCTCTTCATCACTCGTCTCCTCACAAACAGCACAAACGTTGCGATCACGCCGGGGTTCACTTCAAAGCAAACCTGAGCGCAAACACCCCGCGGCCGTCGTTTCCTTCTTCCTTAAACATCATTCTTCTCCCGTCTCCCACCGTCGACTCGTTCCCTCACCTGAAAGAAGCGACTCGGTCACGCGAGTCGCTGCACAAACGCGTTACGACGCCGGTCCTCCTGTTTATCTCCTCCTCTGTGTGTCTTTGTTCGGTCTTAATGTTCCGGAAAAGAAAACGAGGAGGGAATGTTGCGGGAAGCTTCTGCACGTCCTCCGGGCCGCCGCTCATGCAAATGCTCACACGTGTGGCTTTGAAGTGCGTTCGACTTTGATGAACGCGAGAGGAGACACATGAAATGGAAACGCCAGCGCCGGCGTGCCGACCTCACACGTGATCCGGTGGAAAAAAAAAAAAAGGTAATAAATTCAGCCGAGGCGGCGTTTCGAGGGGCCGGCGTTTGCCTCCGTCGTTGCCGAAAAACAAGATTGGGGGAAGCTTCCGGCGGGTCGCTTCGATTGTCTGTCGTCTCTCGTTAGCGGTGCATCGTGGGAAACGGAGAGAGGAGGCGAAACACGCTTCTGCTCTTAATGTGTTTGTTTGAAAAAGGGGCTAAGGAGGCATTAAAGTACAGTCGCACCGGTTTACGGCGTAATAACTCAAACCTGGGGTCCACTTTCATTAAGCAGACGCATCAATCTCAGCATTTCCAAACGTAATTCATTTAAGTAATCTCCAAAGAAGAGAACACAACTCGCATTTTCTGCTCCAGCGCAGTCCGAGTGGATCGACGGCGTTAGATGTGAAATATCTGCCACTCCCGATGGTGGACTCTCATATAAACACCACCTGATGAAAGAAACATCCGCTTGTTTTTCTTTTTCTTTCCTCCGACACAGAAAATCTGTTCAGACTGTATATGAGCCTTCTATCTCTCACCAGCCAATTCCTCTCTTCAATTCTCTCTCTATGTATTATGCATTTGCAGTGTATTGAATTGCCACTGTTCTCCCTCCTCCTCCATCCTATTTTAGTTTGTAACAGGCTGCATAACCTTCCTCCCCTCCTGCTCACAGAGAAGACTTTAAGAAAAACGCCATTGATTGCAACACTGCCCCTGGTTCCTTTTCAATTTACTCTTCTTCCTTCGAGTCTTCTCTCTTTTTTTTTCTTCTTCTTTTAAATCAAAGATTTCTTTTCACCTCCTAAATCACTGCACCGTCTCTCCGCTGCCCTTCCCAATTACAACATCTCTCACACTCGCTGTTTTCTTTTTTTCCTGCCTTGTCAACCATTTTGCATCTCTCTGCTTCGCCACTTTGTTGTTGAAAAGATTTTTTTCTTTTTTTCTTTTTTTTCATCTTGATTGATTTTCTGCCGTCGTGATATTAGGAGTGAATTTAACCATCAAGCGATGCAGACAGCTTCCTGGAGTTGCCGAGCTTTATTTATTTACCATCAGTTTCCAGTCATATTATATATCCTGTAAAGTTCTGCTCCAGCAACAAACTTCTGGGGAACAAAACGCCAGAAACTGCAGTTCCTCGACTGGCCACTCGGGGCTGAGTCGATCCCCATAGACTCCCATGTTAAAATGAGCAACTTTACAGCAGAATTAAACATGTTTACAGCCTGATGCTGTTGATGGGTTTGGTCTCTGGAGTTGATGTCCACGTCCATGTCAGCTGTACCGGGGTTGGAATTTTATACGACTTAACTGTTTTAATTATTTTAAGGCTTAAAGTTGTGCTTGATTAAGAATGTGGCTGCTTGGTGTGGCTTGTGGACGCTATCAACGGACCATTCATTAGCTTTGTTAAGCACTAAAAGGACCACACTGAGCTTCTTGAAGGCTTCCTCCATCTTTGAATGCGGTCTATGAGCTTGAAGCTTGATGAGATGGTTCATGAGTTAGTAAATCTGACCAGAATTAAGCCGGTAACTAGAAAGTAGCGTCAAATTAAGGTAAGATAAAGCGCAGCCACCTGAGCTGGCTTAACACCTCGAATGAATTTAGCAAGAGAAAAACCAAGCTAAACACCTGCCGCCATGACAACCACCAACCTCCTAGGTACCACTGGTGGAGCTACAAACTTCATTCACTCGTGTGTTTTGCTTGTTTGAGGCAGACGGCGTTGCTTGGACTGACTTTTCAGTAAATTTGTTCCGTTTTCTTTTTCCAGTTTTTTTGGTGAAGGCATCTGATAGGTTGTCTGAAGATTCTCAGTCATCCAGGTTGTTCTCGTAGATTAATCGTAGCAGCTACCTGAGTTCCTTGAAGACGTTCCACCTCTCATCCAAGAGGCTTCATCAGTTCTGACTGACTAGTTGGGAGTTCCAGGTATTGAAATCCTTAAGGAACCGTTAACACCTGAGTTTCGGATGAGAGATGGAACATCTTCAGGGAACTCAAGCAGTTGCTACGATTAATCTACCAGAATATCTGATAGGTCGTTGGTTGGTCTTGTCAGTCTAAAGAGAATCCAGCTACCTTGCAAGACGACTCTGAAGCAGCATCGAATTAAAGTAAAAACAGTGCAGCCACCTCAACTGAGTGAACAAATTAGCTTCTTTAGCACAAGAAGCTAAATACCCGCCCGCATGACAACCAGCCTCCTCCATACCTCTGGTGGAGCTTCAAAGTTCATTCATGCTTGTTTATAATAAATGAGCTCGCCTCCAGTAACTTGCTTGAATATGTCTGATTGGAATCAACTTTTCTGTAAATTTCGTCAGTTTTTTGGCATGTATCTCATTGCTTCTGACTCAGATTTAACGAGCAAATATCTAAACGGAAAACAAATTACCTGTACAAACCTTGAGCCTTAGACAGCTCTCCATTAGCATCATCAAAACTCCTTCAGAGGAGTTTTATCCCTTCAGAAGAGCTCAGAGACGATCGATGCTAAAGAGCTTTGAAGCTGTTCTTCTCAAGACCTCAGATGTGTCCGACCAACAAATAAAAACCGATGCGTACTCGCTGACTGAACCATTAGAATCACCCTTAACGGATCATGTTAACGTCGGCTTTCGTAAACAATTCGATCTCTCAACACCAACTAAAAATCCTGACAATCAGACGTGATGAGGCCTAAGTTGCAGTTTGTTGAGATTCTTTCTTGGCTCTTTGCTTCCACTATGCGCCATAAAAAATTCAAATTAAAACAAGCTTTGATGGAAACATAGATGTTTGTAATAATCTCGTCAAAGCACTTGAAAAAGTAATCTAGACTCCTCTCCTGTGAGCTCGAGAGAAACTTTTTTTTTTCTTTTTCCTGGAAGTGATGCCAGCAAATCATAATAGGAAACGAATACTTTTATAGCTGCCCATTACATTAATCAAGTCCCTCATCAATTTTCAAAATGAAAGTCATTATTTTTAAAGCAGTAGGCTTTATAAAAATGTGAGTCATTCGGAGTTAAGGCTACCTGAGGCCAACACTTTTTGCTTTTATTTTTACGACGCTGGATAAATCTGAGAAGTTTTCTGATGACCTGGAACCTCAGACGACAGTAAGGTTGGTGTTGGGGGGTAAAAAAGAAGACGCCATGGGATTTGAAGGAGCCTCACAATGAAGCAACAAAGGAATTATATTTATTGAGTCCAGTAAACAGTCTCTGAAGTGTTTGCTTTTTAAGAATCGGTTCTTATCCCCGACGACAAAGGGATTGCTTTGTTCAGCGTAATCAACTGAAGTACCGCCGGCTGCTGTGAAACTGGCACGCCGGAATCAAAAATGCATCCGCCCGCTGTGAGAGGACGCAACTGGAAATATTCTCAGATTAAAGCCGAGAACGTGGACTGAAGATGGCAGAGCTGTCAGACGTCTGGAGAGATACGAGAAGCGCCGAGGATTTAGCTGTAAACATGGCTTTAATCCGAGACCTACATTTGTTTGTCTTCGTGAAAAGAAGCGTCGACGCAGTCGTGCTTAACGACGCGATGGAAGATCAGTGCTGATGTTTACATGTTTGCTCACTCATTTCATTTCATCGAACAAAGATAATCCCGCCGCGATCAAAAGATAGTGTTTTTTCGGAGGGAGCGCATCCAGACAATCAATGTCAAGAGCTGAGAGGGAAAGAAAGCACAAACACAAAGCTTGTGCCGCATTCGATGTACTCTCCTGGCCACGCTGAAGCAGAATATATCCGGCATAAATCAACAAAAGAGGCCCGTTTACACCTAAAGGCCTTTGCTAGCCAGCAGGATTTAGGCTTAGCGAGGTAGCGTCGGGTTTAACTGGGGCTTCAGGCTCACTTCTTACGTCACTGTTATGATGCACGCCGGCTCCAGAGCAGGTTCAAGGAAACCGATCAACACGGGTAAAGAAACTACCTCCCCATCGTCAGTTCTCTTGGAAAGTCGCGCCGACATTCAGAGAAGATTGTGTCGAGTTCGGTGCCCCTCTAATGAGACGGTGTCTGAGACCATCTAAACCCTTTCATGCATAAATATGAACGACGCAGAATCTTAGTGGAGGGAACTGAAGTCTTCAAAGCCGTTTCATTATCCTGTAGGTGGAGCAACATAATCCAAAAACAGACCGATAAAGCTTCAAAGCCTTGTAATTGTCGACCTTTTCAGGCCTGCTTTGCGCTTTACTTGCTTCCATGACTGTTTGACACCACCAAGGCTGCATCAAAGCAGCAAATCCATCGAAGAACCCAACTGATTATTGTCAGATCTACTACTTCCTGTGAGAAATATGCAGTCATCCAGGTCATAGTTGTTCTTGTAGCTTAATCGTAGCAACTGCTTGAGTTCCTTAAAGAACCCCTCATCCAAGTTCTGACTGACTAGTTGGGGGTTCCAGATATTTCTATCCTTAAGGATCCATTAACACCTCAGTTTCGGTTTCAGTCGGGGGTTTGTTGCTCCCCCCCCCATCGTTATGTTGGTCGTTAGTGCTCTCCCTGCCACAGTGGGGTTCGTTAGGGTCTTTAGGATCTTCCTGGATGAAGAAGGAAGTCAAGCAAGCACTCCAGTTGCTACGATTAATCTACAAGAATGCATCTCTAGAAGTTTCTGTGATGGTATCTGGCTATCTGGAACCAATCATGTCACTTATGTTGGAACACACTTATAGCTAGATTCAATACACTGGGTTGATACCAGCTTGGTGTTGCTGTTTTAGTGATTACAAATAGACACCTTTGGTATATTAAACTTGCGTCATCGTTCAAGTCTGTGGTGTTTTCATGCAATCTTCGTAATGACAACATATCTGGAAAAGGGTAGAAATGCCTCCATTGTGGTTGGATTTCAGGCAAGTAAACACAAGTCAGTATTCTGATGCCCGACTCGAGCAAACCTGACAAAAACCACAGGTGGTCGCAAGGTTGGGTTAAATTTCAGGCCAAGTCAAGATAATGAGAACCCATAATAATACCTGGTTAATTGGATTTACTTGATTAATGCTAGCTGTGAATCTGTTTGTCATGCATCTTGGAATATTTTGGTTTTCACAAATGTTTAAAATGCAACAAAAACAAGCCGTCTCTCAGCCAGTTATGGAAATATTACGCTCAAAATGGGACTCTACATCAGCCCACATTGTCAGCGTCACTGCTTCCAGGCAAAAATTAGCATCTTGGCAACACACCCGAGATCATTTTTTAGTCTAAAAAATCTCAAGGATAAGTGCTGTCACTTCTAACCTGAAGATGTATGAAGGTGTCTCATCTCCTGAAAGAACACCTTCTCAGGAAAGTCAGAGGAAAAACAAACGACAATAGCAAGATTCAGGATGGTAAAAGTCTTTGGAGGAGAAAAAAGTATTTGCAGGAATAATCCAGTTTCTGTCAGGTTGGTATTACATCTCTGAGATTCAGCTTCAGATCTGATTGTTCTTCGAATACCCACTTCAATTATTCCTTCGATTTCCTGAACGATCTTTGGTCACGTGGCGCCGTGACCCTTTTAGTTGTAAAGTTGCTCTACATGAATAGGAACTTTTGCCTTTCTTTTAAACTCGAATTTCAACTGCCGAGCACCTGAATTGCTCCATAAGTGAGTTCCAACCCCGAACAGCAGCAATTAGAGAAAAGTGGACCAGATTTCTTTGAAGTCTTGGAGGCTGAATATTAAGGAAGCCATATTCTTTTAAGCTAAGAGCAATTTCCCAGAGTGAGTGCACTTGAATGGCTTCCTCCTCGGAAATGGACGGAAAGAAAGGAACTCGTCCTCTTGCTTCAATCCGGGGAGGGTTCAGTGATTATGTTGAGTTTCCTCAGACCAGCTTTCCCCTTCGACGCTCCTCGTCACAAATGATCATGTTTATCCCCCTACCTCCGCAATCAATGAACGCCCGTGTGGTCATCATCAATTGAGTCCCTTCGTCGCCGATCCGATCTGGAGACAGTCAATCACCGGCCACGCCTAATGACTTGGTATTGTCAGAGATGCTTCAGGTGGATCTTGAATAATGCCGCTAATGGGCCTATATATCAACGAGTAATCAGAAGAAGTCAGTAAAAGGGTTAATAGAGCAGGGAAATCAGAATTAATGAGTCCAGAATTAGAAAGTTTGGGGGAAATTCAAGTCTTGCACAACAAATTAGTTGTTGGGAGGCGTTGTCGGGTAGATAAAAACTTTCGCTCCCTTTAACACGATAGAGTCTACACGTGTCAGGAGCTAACCAGAAGTACAAAGGGATGGAAATCCAACCTCAACGTTACCCCAACCCTGTTTGACTAAGAACACAACGATGAAATATGAACTATCAGACTAAATATGTTCAAATAAACCAGATAACGGAACAGGCTGCAATTCTGATGGGAGACGAGATAAAGGGATGCGACGTAGATGGATAGTAGAAGACATCGTACAAAACAAATAATGATTACCGATAATGGAGGGAAATTAAGAGATTGGCTGCGAATACAAGGACTTGAGGATCCTGGTTTGCACATGTAGACATCACACCCTGATACCATAAACCTGGATACAAGACCAGATGAGGGGTTTGGAGAAAGTAACCAGAATGTTGTTGGTTTGTATACATCTGGTGTCTAAAACCGCTGCCGACTACTATTTCTGGCAATTGATATAAACTGAGGGCCTCTGGTTTGGGAAGATACCAACAAACTTCTGTCAGCCCCAAACCAAGCGATACTGGCCACAAGTCCTTAGTTTGTCCTCTCTCATCTGTAGCAGAGCCGGTGCTCGTACTGTTGTTTCAGTTTTACCCAAAAAGGAAGCTGTGTTCATACGGAAAGCTTCTCTACACTTGAGGTCAAAGAACCTCAGCAGGAATCCACCTCACAGCTGACATTCAATAGTCTGACTGTCTGGAATTCAAATTTTGAATCCTGCCGGGTCGTAGTTTCGCTGTGACTAGTCGGCCTCAGGTTGGACCAATCGAAATAATAATTACAGATGTTGTTGTGCTCGATGCTTCTCCTTTGAGGCTTCTCATTGGGTTTTGGTCCAGTAAAGCATTTAAACAGTGTTAGCAGCAGCTGCTGTGTTGGATGAAATCAGCGAGGAGTTTGTGGCGAACGAGGGCTTCGTTAATTAGAGACTTGAGGTCGAAATGCACTTTGAGCTTCGTCTTTTTCGAATATGGTGGTAGAACATACACAGTTACAGCTGCAGTGTCGTGTTTAAAAAGCAAATCATCGCTTCTGATGTAACGTCACGTTTTGTAAGGCTGGTTCACCTCATCAGAACTGAAGCCAAGGTCTCTGTAGTTAGATTTCGACTAGACTGAAAGATATTTGAGATACTTACCACTTAATTCTGACTAATAGAATGGGAGATATCTAAAAACGACAATGCCAATACTTTGAAGTGGATATCTAAAGCTTTAACTAAAACTCGTCATAATTCAGTTGCAGATGTGAATGACTGATATCTGTAACTGAAAAATCTCCTCCGTCCTGGAAAATAGATGATATGGGTTCATGAAAATCGGTACGTTTCTTGTTTTGTTGTTGCTCTGATGTTCCAGTTGTGATGTTGGCATTTAGTTGCACTTCAAGCCAAAGTGGTTTCATTTTAACAGCCACACAGTCAGATTGATTTATAAATGACCAAGAATGTCGCCCAAACCGAGCAGGATACTGTATTTATCAGGTGTACGTGGATGTGAATGGCCTCATTCCGCCGTATCTCACAGTGTTATCAAAACTCTGACATGAGTTCACGAGGACATCACGGATGACTAAAGTGAAATGAAGTGGCCGTTACCAGAGCTCATGAGCCGACACCGTCAGCCAAATACAATCTGACAACAATTTGCCAGTCGTTTTTTTTTTCTCCCCCCACCAACAAACATCCCGAAGCCAGCTGCAGCGTCGCCGTCGTATCTCCCCGCCCCATCGCCAGATTGTAATTTTCAGCACAAAGTCAATTTATTGCTGTCCTCAGTCCAAAAATACAGACGCGGCGAAATGCTCGCCAGGCGCCCGAGCGTTCAGACTGCCAGCGGATGTTTCCGCCGCGCTGACCTCCAGCCGGGGGAGCATGAAATGATGCCGCCGCTGCTGTGGAAAGTCAAAACATATCACAATGAGGACACCTGTTGTCGGCGCAGGAGACGATCTGTGACCACCAGCCTGTGAGCCTTTTGGTAGATTTGCTGATTTAATCCTTTAAATAAATACGTATTTGCATGCGTCGCCCTCAAAGCCCTGCAGGCAGTCGATCACTTTGACCCGTGGTTTATTACAGGGAGGGTTTCCGCCGCCATCCGTTTGTGATCATCCACGTCCTGTTTCTCTCAAAGACCATCCTCCAGAAATACCCTCATTACTTCTCTTTACTCTTAGATGGAGACGACATCTGTAAACACCGGCATCAGTAGCTTCAACACCACGTGCATCATTATCCATTTTTGTTCAGGTGTTGGACGCTGTCTTGTATCCAACTTGAAACCGTTCGACTCAAGGCCACACACCGGTTTGAAAGTTAACCCGTTTGTCATGACTTAATCTGTCTTGGAAAAAAAAAAAAGAAATATTTCAGCTCGTGCTGCTTTTACCTCCGTTCACAGCCACAAAGGCAGCAGGGCGGCCACCAGGCGACCTTGGGTTCTTATGCGTCAGAAACACAGGTTGGCTTTTAGTTAAAGGCTGCCTGCTTTTGTCTGATTGTAAAGAATTCTCTGCACAGAAATCGATTATCAGAGAGCGGCTGCTGAATCCTTGACGACTGCTGCGTGATGGTCGTAAGACGTCAGCGCTGCCGTGAGAGAGACACAATCGCTCTTTATTCCCTTTTTTTCTTTAACACAAATTAAATAAAATTCTTTCCAGCAGTCCTTGAACTGCTCGTCGGCGACGTGCTGTTTGATCGGGAATGTTTCAACAATCTGAGCTTTAAAATTGGGACCTTTCATCAAAATCGCATGAGTTTGCAAAGCTCGTTTAGAAGTTTGACAAAAATGTTCTGAAGAGATTAAAAATAAATAAATAACTGGCATGACCTACAGGCTGTTTTTATACAGTGTGGATAGAAAGTACGGAAACAAAAGAAATATTTTGAAAGTAAAATATTTGAATAAATGGAAGAAAAGATGTTTCAGAAGATGTAACGCTGTGACGTGTAAAAACTGTAAAATAATTGTGCTTTTAGCCGATTAAATCCAGTAAAAATGTAATTTTATGGCCATACATAGTAAACTCAAGATTTATTTCCTTTGAGGTGGACGTCTTTTACGCCTGTGGCCTGTTTTGTTTTGGGTTTTTTTAGGGTTAAAATGTAAATTAATACTTTTTTCCCTACAGTTTTACAAGTTATTATCTGTAGTTTAACCCCCTAAAAAAAAGAAAAATCTATAAAATAGTAATTCAATTTTTTTTTTTAGAGCATATTGTCACAGTTTTTTTGGGGGTTTTTTAAAATTTAAATGTATTTATTTTTTTCATTTTATTTTTATTTAGTTTTATTTATTTTTTTTTTTCTAGTTTTGGTACCACAGGTGAGCACTTTTCTTCTTTTTTTTTTCTTTTTTTTTAAAACTAGTTATGACTTAAGCATACAGCACAAACATCTATTTTTGAGCTCTCTTCTAGTCATGATTGTGCTGTTTCCATACATATGCAGGACTTTATATTGTGGTTAAAAAAAATTTTAAAAATCGCCCACAGTGAGGAAAAAAGGAGGAAAAAAATGTCCAAAAGCAGCTTCGAGTTTAACGACTTAAAGACAGATAAAGGAAACTGTAAATTTAAGGTTCAAGAAGTGAGAAAATGCAGTTTTTTAGGGGAAAAGCAGCATTTCACAGAAAAAAACCCCAAAACAAACATATATTTCTGCAGAAACAACACTGAAACAGTCGCATGTTCCTCTTCGTAGCATCTGGCACCTCTAGGCCACCGTACCTCGACTTTTCATTACCGCCAACAACAACAACAACAACAACAACAACAGCTGAAACGTCATCGCTGAAAGTCTTCCTTTGTGCCAGCAAAGCACTCTGTTCATCCAGTGTACTTCAGACTCTCCTCCTCTTCTTTTTTATCTGAAGCCCTTTTCAAAACCTGGGAATAAATCTAATAAAATGCCGGCAAAATGGCTGCGAGTAAACAAGTGTGTAACATATCAATCCAACCTCAAACTGTCAAGCCGCTGCTAAGCACTTTAGAGTAACACTGCTTATCGGATGAAAGCCTGATGTTTATGGATTTCACTCTTTCAGGCTCAAGAGTTTGTCGCTGGCGTCCCGAAAAGTGACACTTTAATGAAATCTTTATCCCGACACTTTGGGCAGTCCGTCAAACAAAGAACGCGTCGGATAGTTTTTGATTTTTGGTGCATCGAAAGCGGCGTCGTTGCTCGTTTTCTAAAAAGCATGACGAGGTGTGGCTGGTTCGTCGGCATTGTTTAGATGAATCCAAATTAGCTCGGGTAGACTTTCCAAAAAGAGGTGAGATACAAAACACAGAGGAAAATATTGATCCCGGTTTTCAAATCTGCACGTCCCCCCGGTTTCGCGGGAAAGCGATTTAATTAGAGTGTTTTTTGGGGGGGGGTTTTGCCATGAGCTCCTTCCTCCTGACTCGCTGCCAGCCTGCGAGTCTCAGCGCTAAGTCGAGAACAAAGTGGAGAGGCGTTTGGGTTGTGACACACTGTGACGACTTCCACTGTGGTGCAGGAGTGTTTGGGAATTCGCTCGTCTTTCTTTTGTGTTTCTTTTTGGCTCCAGCACTCTGGATGTGAAACTAAACAGCCGCCGCCAGCCAGGTCTAAGTGTCGGCTGTCGCCTCTAATTGGAGGCTGTTTAAAGCCGGCGCTCGTCGCTGTCCTCTGTCGCGGCGCCAGGAAGGAGGCGTTAAGACTCCTGCACCTACAAAAACACACACCGAAGCCTCGTCATCGCTGTTTCAGGATCAGAGCGTCTAAACTGGAGCCTCTGGGGCTCCGTGTTGATGTTACACATGACAGTCGGCCCATGAAGACGCTCATTACATGTCTCCTGCTCTCTGAAAGTAAATTCACTTCATTAAATGTGTGCCTGCAAGGCGAGAAGGGAAATCTCATTTGCAGATTTAGAGAAACTTTTGGAGTTGCAAACATCATGTTGATGAGTTTTGTTGACAGAACAAAAGCCTGATGCAAACTGTTGCACTGAGCTGCTTTGTTGAGCCCAAACATCATTTTAATGTGTTTTATTGACATAACATTCGTTGGTAGTTGCCTCAACTTAATATAATGTGTAATTTCAACTCAAATTTCTGCCTTCAATGATGTACAACTAGATTTAAGTTGAGATAGATAAATGAAATTAGCTTACAAACTTCATTATCCTCAACCATGAGTTCTGGATTTCAATTCTCTGCCTCTATCTGAACATACCTGGACAACTTTACGTGCTAAATTTTTTAAAAAAGAGAAAAGACATTCTACACTTTAGAAGTAAAAGCTAATTCTCTGAACTTAATATAGTTTGTTGGTTGAACTTGGTTTCATTTGAAGTTGACATAACTCAGAAAGTTTGATTAAAAACTGTTGCACTGAATCGTTTTGTTGAGCCCAAACATTATTTTAATGAGTTCTATTGACATAACGTTAGCTGGTAGTTGCCTCAACTTAATAATGTGTGTAATTTCAACTTAAATTTCCATGTTCATTTATTTAACTCTAAATTTGAGATAGCTAAGTCAAACTGACTTACAAACTTTACTTTTCTTCACCTTGTATTCTAGATTTCTACTCTCTGCCTCTATCTGAACATACCTGTACAACTTTAGGTGCTTATTTGAGAAAAATAAACAAAAAAATGTAGCTTTTTAGAAGAAAAACGAATTCTCTTCACTTAATGTAGCTTGTTGGTTGAACTTCATTTCATTAGAAGTTGTCACAACTCAAAACGTTTGCCATTTCATTGAGCTCAGACGTTATTTCAGTGAGTTTTACTGACCTAACAGTGCTTGTAGTTGCCTCAACTTAATATCAGGTGTAATTTCAACTCAAATGTCTGCTCATTGATTTAAAGCTACATTTAAGTTGAGATAATTAAACCAAGTTGGCTGAATGACGTCCCTGCCTCTGTCTTAACCAGCCTTGACACTATTAATTAAAAATCATTTTGATTTTAAGAGGAAAAGTGAATTCTCTTAACTTAATATAGCTTGTTGGTTGAACTTGATTTCATTAGAAGTTGTCACAACTCAAAGCGTTTGATGCAAACTGTTGCGCTGAGCTGTTCTGTTGAGCCCAGACGTTGTATTTCAGACTTTGTGGAGATGTTTTATTAGTAAACTGGAGGTGAAATGAAAGGCAGGATTGAGCTGCGTTCATTCTTCGGCCTTTCCTGCAACCAATTCTTACCTTTTTCATTCTAATAATAAGAACCTGTTGTGGAGGTGACGTTTGGACCTTGAACCGGGTCACACGGATTGCCCTGAGGCTTTGTGCTGTAGAACAGTACGCCGTTTCTCACAGCTTAGCGAGGGTTCAGTTGGACGGTGAGATAGCGATCCACCTACTCGTTTGCTGACAGGTCCGCTCTCTCTCATACACGTGGAAATCCTCCTAAAGGCGCCGCTGCATTCAGGTCACATTTATGTTTTCAGCAGGAGGCAGAGAGTCCAGAGAAAGCAGAAAAAGATGCACTCACTCCATTTCCTTCTAAAAACTCCGAGGTGCCAGACTCCGGCACTCTGAGTGCTCACACCTTCATATTAATGTCGGATCTCCTTTTTTTTTTTTTCGTTTTAACTCACAGACTACTGAACACGCATATGAGGCATCCCTAAGTAGAAAAGTTCATTCACCCTCACTCTTCTGCCGCTGATTATTCGTGGCAAGGTCTGACCTCCAGCTGTCAGCACCGATCTCGCGGTGGATGTTCAGTTTGCTCAACCCGCAGGATCACTTCAGGGCGCGACTCCATTCAGCCGAGCCCGCCGGGAGCCTCTCTGTACCCGCGCCGCCTTCATTTTCTCATTACTTGCAATTGAAAGCAGGCCCCGCCGCTTGTTCCCCCGACCGAGCCCAGAGCTCGACGGGTTCCGGAGAACTTCTACCTGGAAAATTCTTAATTTGCGTGGCTCCGCTTTAGCGCTGCGAGCTACACGAATAAGAGGCGGACAGGGAGGCATCGGTAGACGGTAAAGCTCACGGTACAGAAGGTACACGAGAAGCCTGAGGGCGAAAACAGCAGAAAGTGTTTTGTTGCCGCCTAAGAAACGCCGGCTGTTGTGTTTAGTTTGTATTTTTAGGTTGTTAAACGGATAAGAAGCTACAAACCGCCTCATATTGCTGCATCTCTTTCCCGTCGACTTTATGCAGAGAAACGGTTTGTTTTGGAGGAGCTAATAGTCGAGATCCTCCTCTGAGGACGGAGGCGAGGTGATGTGGATTAGGACTTATCTCCCGCGCTGGAGAGTTTCCAACTGGCTCCGGAGGAAATCGCCGACCTTGGAGGGGGGTTCGGAAAGTTCTTTTTGGGTGCTCTTGGAGAGTTTCCGCCGTCCTTCCTTCTGTCTGCACCTCAAGAGTCGAACCAACCCCAAATTGCTAACAGTGTTTTGTCCTTGTCTCTGTGTGTGTGTGTGTGTGTGTGTCTGTGTGTGTGCGTGTGTGTGTGTGTGTGTGTGTGTGTGTGCGTGCGCGCTTCACTGCCTTAGCAGAATCCCTGTTCAGCGGCCTGGGGCTGGGGGCGGTGGTGGGCCTGGGCCTGGGAGCGCTGCTGCTGCTGCTGGTGCTGGTGGACGTCAGCTGCTTCTTCCTGCGTCACTGCGGCCTGCTGATGTGCATCACGCGCTCGCTGTGCAGCAAGAAGACGGCCACCAGCGGCAAGGGCAAAGAGATCGAGGAGGGCAAGGCCGCATACCTGTGAGTACAGCCTCCGTTTCCTTCAGTCGCCGAGTCATTCACGCTCCAACATCTGCTGTGGGTGTATCTGAACGCTCAGGCCGCTGTGCTGCTCAATTTTTAACTCAATTACACAAACTTTAGGCCAACGTATTCCAAATCATTTCAAGTTTCAGCGAGCAGCACAATGAAACTCCCGCCTTGCATTGCTATGAATAAGAAAAGGAGACTTCTCTTTGCTGTAGGTACACCTACACCAGCCGCCCAGCTCCCCTTTCAGCCACAGTATGTCTCTGATTACGTCTTATTCGCCACCATCAGTGCCTTTTGTGGGGTCTCATCTGCATGCGTCGCCCGTCGCCGTGTTTGTGATTTGGATCTGGTGTCCACCTGACCTCCTCGCAGCCCATCTCACTCGCATGCTTTTCATTTTCCTCTCATCAGACGCTTTAGCAGCGAGCAGCAGCGATTTTCCAGATTTAGTGCCGCTGGTTTTAACGCCGGTTCTGGAGGGACGTAGCACCAACAGAGGCTGATTCACCGGCCTGCTTTTTATTTAGCGTTAAAGCTGTCAGCGTGCCAAGTTCAGTGTCTGGGATGCAAGAGCGAGGGCACGCAGGAGGAAGCAGGGTTTGCTGAGTCACTAAGCTGCAGCAGCAGCGACTCGTCCGTTAAACAGCGCCGCCGCCGCTCTCACGTCACGGCTCGCTTCGTTTTGCACATCAAATATACAAAACAGATTTACAGCAGCAGCAGCACGGCTCGATGTTTCTGTTGCAGGTTTTTTTTTTGTTTATGATCACGGTTTCATGCAGGTGCAGAGGAGCATCCAGAGGAGGAGGAGGAGGAAGCAGGACGTTGTTTTAAAGTGACGCTCCAGCAGTTTAATGCTGCACTTCTATAGAATATATAAAGTTGTGAAAGAGACGAATCCAACGAGCTGTGGCTCCCAAAGTGAACTTTTTGAAATGTTAAGGAAAGAAATGAAATAGAAGAGAATAATCTAGACAGTGTGGAGTCGTCAGAAGGTGGCGCTGTGATAAATGGAGGAGAAGAAGTCAGACGCAAAACTACACCGAAGAAGAAGAAGAAGAAGAAACAAAACTTTTAAAGATTTTTTTTCACAGTCAGATAATCAGGAATGAATTTATAATATACAAAAACATAAATATGTTTTAGGTGTCGAAGTCAAAAAGTGTAAAAACGAGTGATGCACGATATTAGAATTTCTGGCCGATACCGATATCCGATGTTAGGATTTCTGATATTGCCGATAATCGATGTCGATATTCAATATTTGTTCACAGTGAAAAATAAGTTCAAGCACCGTGACAAAACTACTCAACAGAAGCCCAAATTAGACCACATAGTCGTCTTTGTTGCGACATATTTTAACATATTTAAGTCAGTTTAAGTAGAAACATCAGTGAAATAGCAGCAACATCAACCGTAGAGACGAAGGCGCTAACGTTAGACAACCATTGGCTAAATTTGTTCATCCGACTGATACCGATCTGGTCGCCGATATATCGTGCATCTCCAGAAAACACATTTAAATGCAGTCGGTTTGTTGGTTTTTGGTAATTCTTCCAAAAAAAAAACTATTTTTTCCCCAATTTCAAACCAAAACTTAAATTGTCGTCCATTCATTTTTTGTTTCTTAATATTTCGTCGTGCGCTGCAGTTAATAAAATCTAATTAAGATAAAGGTTAGGGAGAAAACGTGTTTATATTTGGTCGCAAAATCAGTGAACAAGGCCGACTGAAGATAAACCACAGCTTCCCGTTCTGTTATCAGGACATTCATTGATAGCAGCTTACCATGAAGTCAAGACTCTCTTTATCTTCCTTGGAGGTGAGACCATAATATTTGGTCAGTCTAGTGACTTCCGGTTGCGTCAACACTTTAGATTATCGTTGTGCCGTCAGTGCAGACGGGTTGGTTTCAGATCTGACAGGAACGAAGACCACACCTGTAAAAAAAAAAAAAACGAGCTTCTGCTGTGGACAGAATGAAGTAAAGCAGCTCCACAAAACAATCGGAGGCTCCAGAGCGCCCGCCGAGTCTTCAACACGTCAATAGCGCGAGTCCGAAGGTGCTGAAGGGTAATAAGTTGCAAACCCGGAGTAGCATTATCGATAACGACGTCAATAAGAGCGCATCAGTGATGAATAGGAAGGGTGAACTTTAAAGCAGACGGCGTTGTGAGAGGAAGAGGAAACTCCAGACGGTTGTTCCACTCCTGGTGGGTTTTTAAGGAGGAAGGCGGTCCTTTTCTCACCTCGGTGTGGTTCCTGGAGGCTTAACGAGTGGCCTCCCAGATTGTTTGTCCTCGCGTTCGGTTCCTCGATGTTCTCGACAGATGGGAGAATATCGGAAGCCTGAAGTCACGTCTGACTCTCTGCTGTTTGACTCCTTAAGAACATAGAAATGAATCACCGTCTCAAATCATCGTCTGCTCGACCGTCTCTGGTTTTCCGGAAACTTTATCATAAACTACGGATAGTTAAAGTTTCATTTGTGAAATTCTAGCTTGATATGTAAAGAAAAGCTTCTTGTGGAGGAGGGAGTTTGCAGATAGAAATTTGAGGCCTTTTTCGAACGCCAACATCTCTTCAAGATACAAGCCTGAGATGTTGTTTTCTCATCGTGACATCGATTCAGAATCTGTAATATTGGACGAGCAGATCAAATAAACTCTGATTGTGGTTGAAATACGAAAAAAAAACTTGAAGTTGTCTCGAAAAGTTCCACTTTGAGCTCAAATTAGCAAAAAGTTGAGTCAATTAGGGACATTTTCTGAACCACGTGTCACATATTTGATGACAAAAGTTGTTGATTTTTGGATTTTAGAACCGATTGAGCAGATCTGACAAGTTGGACCACCAAAACTAATTCTGTTTTCTTTAGCTGTGGAAAATATTTGATGTATGAAGCTACCATTGTACAAATATCTTCATAAATATCAACATTTTCTGCTAAAATAAACGATGATTGAACCAAAATTGTTCTAAAATATTGGATGATTGGAGTTGGAATGACCCCGTCGTTACTTCAGCGTTGGTTCGTGATCCACTAACTTCCTGTCGAACCACAGATCCTGGATTAGATTTCTGCTCCTGTCTGGTCAGTCACAACCTCATGACAGAACCGTATTCATTCCTCTTCCCACATGCTGGATGAGGCCGATACCGTGACGCAAATGTTCGGCTGCTTTGCGTTGACGTCAGTAAGTCTGACTTTTGGACGTCTTCATACATGTCTAATGGCTCCGGGCAGGAAATCCAAAACAGAAAGCTCGACTCCAGTTAAAGCTCTGGCGTCCTGCAGCCGTAGGAAGAAAACAACCCTTCAGCAATGTCAAGAGAAGAAGGAAAATCCATCCCTTGAGTTGCCATAGATCATTTTATTTGAGTTTTTGTCAGTTTTCGGAGCTTTTTTTTCCGCCCGCTAACAGTGAGGAGACAAATAGCGTGAAAGATTGACCAGAACTGTCTGGAGTCAATAAAAAAACAACAAGCTGCAGCCTTTCGTCTGAACACCCTTCATCCCCATTAGTGTCCCGGTCTTAAAGTGGATCCTTGAAATATAGATGAAAACCCGAACTTCAAGCTGAACCCAGATCCATTTTTGCATGTTGCTGTACTTTGTGTTTGTTTTGACTCGACTTGTCAGTTTTATTTGCTTTTTCTGCGGCGCCGGTGCCAGATTGATTGGTGCAATGTCCTCGAAGGCAGGCACTAAAAATAATTTGTTGTATCACCTCGGGTGCAACAGCCACGCCGGCCGCTCTCGTTGCCACGGTGTCGGACGCTGCTGGAGCCGCTTCAGCTCAGAGATGCTCACAAGGTGTCCTTTGGCATCGCCGTCAATATCCGACGCCCATGGACACGGAGGACTTTGTCCCCTTTAAAAGTCCCTCGTGAAGAGTTTTCAGGGACAGAAGAGGTGGTTTTATCAGCTTTACTTTGCTCTGCTTGGTGGCTTCAGTCTAGTTTTGAGTTTAGGCAGCTAAACCACCTGATCATGGTTTAAACATGAACCAACGGTAGGATCAACGGTGACGACACCCGCAAAGGACTCAAGGTGTCTGTTTTTGACATTTAAGGGATTTTCTAGATCTATCGGACGACCTTTTGTGTTGGAAAATGGCGCTAAATGGTACCCAGTGTTTATATTTTACACAAAGGGGTCCTGACTTCCATTTTCATCTGATCTCCTGATTATCTTCTTAGTTAATTGACGACTTGTTTGCTTAAAAAGACCCAACATGACGTCCTCGTGTGTCCTGCTTTGTTCACAATTCAAAGATATTCAGTTTACTGTCACAGAGGAGGAAAAGCAGCCACTAAATATTCACATTTAAGTAGAAATTTTAAGCTTTTTTCCTTTGAAAAATCCCCCAAATCAATAATGGAATTCGAACCGATCTACAGTTGCAATAAAAATGCAAATCTTGGCACACTTTCCAACACAAAACCCTGCTTGTGTTTCACGTATCTTCAATTAAAACAGAACTTTTCAAGACTTACCTCGAGTATTAGTAGTTTTATTACTTGTGATGTTGAACTGGTGGCATCAGCAAAAGAAGCACATTGAAACTAAATTGATTTAGATTATTGGAAATTGGTATGTGTATATATATATATATATATAAGAAAGAGTAATAGTAGTGATGATGCCAATAATTAGAAACGTGGAACACTGAGTCCGATAATCGGCTGATAATTATGTTTTCAGACCAAATCCAAGCAGCCGACCCTGTTGACTTCTGTATTGTTTTTTCTTTCTGAGAAGCAATTTATGGTTCAAACATTGGATACAACTGATTTACTCCGACTTGTGTAGCGTACAGTAGCTTTACAGGTGCTTGAGTTATAGGAGAGCTGGTGTGCTCGAGCTGCAGGGAGTCGTAGAGGTTTGGAGAGAGAAAGGTGGTAACTTCACAGACCTGCACGTTATTGAGGAAACAACCACGTAGAGTTGAATCTAAGCCACGTAAAGGCAGGAAAAGGTGATTTTTAATAAGGAAAATGTCAAAAAAATGGAACTTTGAGATGAGTTCCTGAACAAGAGAGGAACTTTAAACCACCGCGATTAGCTTCTTTGGGGGAAAAAAGGAGGAAAGATTTCGTAGTTGTAGCTGTATCCTAGCAACGCCGGCCCTCTGCCAATCAGCTGCTGCCATGGAAACACATCTAGTATTGGCATTAATTAAATAATTCAGCTTAGAAATGAGGAAGTCATCGACATCATCATGATTTGCATGTATTATTGCTTTGCTGGTGTTTTCCTTTCGATCATTATTCACTCATTGGTTTGTTAAATGCCGCCTCCAGAGAGTCCCTGTTTTTAATTCCCCTCATGCGGCGTGTTACAGTAAAACTAGCGGAACTGTGTTATCGCAGCAAAACGAGGATCCCGCCGCCGCCGCCGGGACGGGACGTACGTTTAGTTTAGTTTGGAGGCGTTATGTTGCAGAAAATGAAGTTAAAGGTAAATTCATTAAAGCTGACGGATTGTGAAAATGGGAAAAAGCTCGTGCACAGCGATGTGAGAACAAAAAGCCACTGATGGGTTGCGACTTTTTCCAGCGATCGCAGTAGATGCCCCCGCTTTAATTAGCGCCGTGGCATTGTTTTTTGAATTACACGCACCCTTGAGCATCTTTCTTGTTTTTGTCACGCCGGTGGAAAATCAAAACACACATCATTACGGGGATGCAGACACCCTCGATTATGCAAACTTTTTCTCTTTTTTTTTTTTACCGAGAGCAGACAGTTTGCGTTATTGACATGTAGAGAGCACTTGAATTTCAAATTCCGCAGCGGCAGACTGAGATGTCTGACATTTAATTAAGTGCGAGTTTGCAGCATTCCCTCTTAACGCCAAAGCAAACAAAACGCTGCTTGTCTGGAGGAGCTAAAAGGCTTTGGAGTGAGCTCACCTGACTCGTGTGTGTGGAGGGGAAATAAAAAAATGTTTTTGGAGCAAAGTTTCTGCTTGATTTCTAGTCAGGCGAGACGAATGCTTCCACCTCTGTGAGATCCTGGACGTCGGCTCTGATAAAAAAAAAATATGGATGTAAAGGTTTAGATAAACAAACGGGATGTTGGTGCAGCTCCGGGCCGCCTAATTTATCACAAGCATTGTAGTGTGCAGGCCGCTTAATTAACGTCAGCCGAGGAGAGAGCGAGTGGCCCCGCTGAGCTTTGGTGTCGTGATCACAAACACACATCTGCATATCAGCCCGGCAGCTCTCGCGGCGTAATCAGAGGCTCGCCGAGACTCCGAAGCATTTCTGTTTGCGTCGTTTTAAATAGAACTAGAATGAGTTTGTCGCTTTGTTTCGTCCCCGTCTCCTCCGTCAGACGTTCAAAAGCAGAACAAGTGAGGAGTCGGAGGGTTCTCGTGGTACAGGGAGAGGCCGTCCGGTGAATTCATCGTCAGGGAGTTTCATCCACTGATCTGCTGCTTTTGGTTATTTGCTACCTGAGGAGTTTGTTGGAGCCACAGCTGAAGAGAACGACAGATAAAAAATTTGAATTTAAGTGAACAAAACTTTCTTAGAAGCCTATAGGGAAAATATAGTGTCTATAATAAATAAAATATTAATAAAAAAATAATACATAGGCTTTATGGGAAGCCTATAGGGAAAATATAGTGTCTGTAATAAATAAAATATTAATAAATACATAGCCTTTATGGGAAGCCTATAGGGAAAATACTGTGTATATAATAAATAGAAAAAGTAGTAAAAAATAAAAGAAATAGGTTTTATGAGAAGCATATGGAGAAAATATTGCGTATATAATAAATCAAATCTTACAAAAAATGTTTTAAAAGCCTTTATGGGAAGCACAAAGGGAAAGTATTGTATATAAAATAAATAAAATCTTGCAAAAAATATTTTAAAAATATTTTTTATGAGGAGCCTATAGGGAAAATACTGTGTATATAATAAATAAAAAAAGTAGTAAAAAATCAAATAAATAGGTTTTATGAGAAGCATGTGGGAAAAGTATTGTGTATAAAATAAATAAAATCTTGCAAAAAATATTTTTAAAATGGATTTTATGAGACGCCTAAAGGGAAAATATGTTGTATATAATATAAAAATAGCTTTAAAAAATAAACAAATAAAATAAGCTTTATGAGAAGCATGTGGGGAAAATATGGCGCATATAATGAATAGAAAAAAGCACAAAAAAATGTAACAATAGGCTTTATCAGAAGAACATGGGGGAAATAATGTGAATATAGTTTAATTTTTTTAAATTTATTTTTATACCCTAGGTGGGCGAGTCATATATGATGACTGTTTTGACGTTTAAAAAATATAAATATGTCCTCTTATATCCTCCAGGGTTGAAATTTTAAATTTCCAAGTATTTCAATGAGCGCCCTTTTAAGCGTTAAAGGTCATAATTCTCTCTTTTTTTGTTTCCTTTTGTTTCTCATCAGCGCAGAAAACCTAGCTCCCCTCTGGAGTCAACAAGCGGTCGCCACGTTTTCTGGCGATTTATAAAAAGGGTCCTAGAAATGGGGTCCCAGAGCTGCAGCTGACACATGCTGCTCACTTGGAGCTAATCAAAGCACTAAACGAACGATCTTCACGTCGTTGCCACTCGGTGCCGTCAGCCACCTTCTGCTTCGACTAATTTTATCACAAAAGATGCAACTTTTGCCTGCTTAGCGTGTTTTCTTTGATTCGAGCTGTTATTTTTCTTTTTCTTTCAGCTGATTGTTGTTTTCTGCGTCTGCCTGCCTTTTTATCCGCACTCTCAGATGTCTCTGGATGTAATTTATAGTTTCGGAATCATCAGATGTGCTTGCAGCGAACACGCAAGTCGCTCCATCAATTAATAGCTGAGATAAAAATTCCAAAGAACAAACAGAGCATCACATATCGATACCTGAACGCTGACTTCCATTGCATCCACTTTTTAATGACAAATTCTGCAGATACGTTGCTTCAGCTGCTCTCTGAGATTGTCACTCAAGGAAAGAGAAAAAGCACAAGCTGCGACACCTTCCCATAAGTTGAGAAAAGTCCAATCTGGGTTTTCATGAAGCTAATGAGCCGTGAAATTGGCTCCACTGTGCGGGAACTTTAACATCCACCAATCAACCAAAGAGGGAACCCCCCTCTGGCCAATTGCAATATCTGGGCTTATTAGGTACAGTACCACGCAGGGCAGCTGTTTTACATTTATGATGTGGCTCACTGGAAGCCTCCCATAACGTCCGACGCGGCTATTTGCGGGTGATTTTTTGTGCTGATATAGAGGCGCCTTTTTAAATTGACAATTCGCTTCGAAGAAATTGACTGTTTGTGTAATAAAAACGTCCGGTAATGTGGAAAAGTTTTGCCGAGGTCTTTAAATAAGGAACTAATTCAGATACGAGGACGGGATTAAGTCGACGGCTGATTCATTTGTAAGGTTTCGTTACACGTCAGCAAAACAGAAGTGTTTGAGCCAGCTGTAGCGTCTTTGTTTACTTTCTGCTTCTGCTAATTCACATGCTGTTGACTGTAAGAGTGGACGCAAGAGTCCTCGTGCACCCCCAGCATCTGAGGAACTAAACACCCAGTGGATTGCTTTTATTATTTTTTATGTAGCCGTTATTTAACCAGGTCGAGATACAACGGTGTCTTTTCCAAGGGAAGCCTTGCCAGGACAACAAAAGTAAAATACATGCTAGATATAAGCAACAAGATGAAGAATTTACATTGAAATAACAACAAGTGCGATATGTAAGTGATCTGGTTTTTAAAATATCCAAGGGTGATGAGAGCCTCTAGACTCAACTTGTTCTTAAAGCAGTGCTTCCCGAATTCAAAACGAACCTTTGGCACATTTAATAATACAAATCATTGGAACATAAACAGCAATTGCTGCGAGTTTTAGAAATTAAATCACATAGATAGTGGGTGAGTAGACCTAGGACGTAAATAAAAGTATACCAGCGGCGTGTCACCAAAGAGGACCACTCAAGTTGAGCACCGTGATACGCAGAATCCAGACTTCGCAGATGATTCTTAGGGCATTCGTGTATAAAAGGTCGCCGTAGTCAAACACAGGGACAAAGGTGGCAGCAACCAACTTTTTCCTGGCAGCAAACGAAAAACAAGACCTGTAACGATAACAGAATCCCAACTCTAACCTTACTACCAGGTTTTCTATGTGAGATTTGAAAGAAAGCCGATCATCAATTCAGATGTCGAGACACTTGTAGCAGGTCACGAGTTCGCACGCTTGTAGTGTTAAAATACTGGGAGGGGACTCGAGTGCTATCCTGCCATTGGAGAATATTATCAATTTGGCAGCATTTAAAACAAGTTTTAGCTCAATGGGTTGATGTTCCACGAGATTAAATGCGAACTGTGACTTGCCAGCAAGGGTGGAGCCACGGTGGTAGATGACTACATCATCGGCGTAAAAGTGAACTTTGGCATTAGGAACATTTCTGCCCAACTGTTGATGCCAATGTACCCAAAACAACAACTAAGGGACATTCAAAGATGGTGGAACCTTAAAGACTGATCTGAAAGCCTTCAACCAAGACTGGGTGGGTTTTCTTGTTCCCCGTTGTGCTTCAGTGCAACTTGAACTCCATCTGTTTACTTCTCTCTTGCGCTCTTTAGGATTTCTTCTGCTTCGGTTGACAGAACTGGTGTGAAATAATGACTGAAACGCAGATATTTAATGCAACGTGTTAACCAGCAGTTACCTCAGAGCCATTTCCAAGCTGCTGTTCATGATACTGGTTGTATGAGTGCACCTTTGTCTGGAAAACCCACCACACCGATGAGTTAAAACAACAGTTAGGCTGGAAATATCCTTCCTGTTAAATTATCGCTCAGAAAGAAAATTTTAATGGACATAAAGTGCAGTAAAAGAAGGATGGTTTAGACCCTTAAAAGGCGCCAAAATGTGGAACCTCTGCTTGTGCAATCCAACTTTTTATCTCACACATTTAGCTTTCACATTTAAAGTCCCAGCCAGAGCACATGAAACCTTGAAAATGCAAATTATTGAGTTTTATAGCGAGGACAGAGCGGGGCTTTCAGCGGAAAGCATCAATGCATGGATGCTTTATGTTTCTGAGGCAAGGTGACGGACGCGTCTGGAATGATTAACGGGAGTTGAAATAGGAAGCAGCTCCAGAACAACGCCGTGAACTCAGGAGATGAGGAGCTGGAGTGAGTTAATGCTGACCTGCTGCTGGGTTTGAGACGGATCATCTGAAGCAACGATGAGCAGAATCAGGTTTCTGTCCTGACGGAGTCGTAAAGACGTGAATGAAGAAAATGTGACTGATGATGAGAATCCTGGTGAAAGCCGCAGTTCTTTATTGATTTCACTTATTAAATCTATATCAATTTCAAAAGCTGCAGTGTAAAAAGGAAGGGCTTTGTAGCTTTGATGTGCAAGAAGGGCGACAAGTCAATGTTTGTCCTCTTTCCACTTTTGTTGTTTGGTGCATAAAGGCGCGATTCTTGCTGAGATTTCAGGGCTTTACTCACAAAGTGACACAACAAAAGACGGAGAGCTGTTTATTCCACACGAGTCCTCGCATGGGTCATATTTACCATGAATGTGTCCTTGTTGGTTTGTCACGAGGCGGCTTTTGCTTTTTTTTTTTTTAGCGACTGCAGCACATAAATTTGACACTGTCGATAAATTATTTTTAAAATCGCTGCCTTGCCAGCATACAAATGCATCAAAGGAATAAAATTCTAGAGACCGAGTGCCCAAAAAAACCAAACAATGAGTCACCTGTAATGGCTCCAAAGGAAGATTTATGTTCCTTTTTTTATTTTAATAGCGACTCTCTAATTATGGGCCATTTCCAACGTCCAAATGCAGCATGAGTGTTTGCAAAATTAGAATATAAATGTGGGTCATTACAACAAAAGAAATTAGAAATTGCCACTATTTAACTCTCATTATGCCGCTGCACTGTGTTTTTTTCTTCTCCAACCCAGTCCCTGCATTAACTGCACTCGCATCAACCACACATCAGCCAAACGAAAGCGCTCATACATCATATTACTTTGAAACGCAGGCTGGTTAGATTTTCATCTTGTGGCCACATTAACATAAAGATAAAGCCGTGATGTCCTTCTGCTGAATTAGTCAAAACAAGCCCGGCAGAGGACGGAGATGAACAAAGCGGCGTCTGAGGCGACCAATCCAACGGCCCGCGCTTAACAACACGTGCGCTGTTTTTTTTTTTTTCTTCCTCTTCTCGAAATAAATCAAATCAAAAGCGAGCGGGAGACGAGGCACCTCTGAGGTGATGTTTTCGGGTCAGAAAAATGAGAGCACCGCACGGCGACGGAAAGAGCAACAACAGAAAAGCTTCCCATCTTGATTTGCTGTTATATGTTTTGGTTTAATTAGTTCATTAATATACCTCGAATAAGATCTTGTATCTTATTTACGGGCCTACATTGCTAAATGCATCGCCGGGATTTGCGAAATCTTACTCCGACTTTTAGTCCCCAGTACTGATCAGCCCTCCAAACCAAAGGGAGGAAACAATATGAGTAATTTTCCTTTTTATAACCCTTTGTGCAGCCCTGTAGTGGCTGTTATATTTAATATCCCTGCTGCCTTTTCTCTTCAATTAATTCGGCTTTATTAGTCTCGATGGAGGCAACTCATTCAGGCACCGAAAGGTCTGAGGAGGTGATTACTGGTGGGCTTTAAAGCAGGAAAGTACACATTTTGTAGAGAAAACCATTAAGCCCACACTCGCTTATGGTGCTCAGTTCTACTTTACCTGGCAATTGCCCTTCATAAAAACACATCACTTCCTGTTCGTGTTAATTGTATAGAAGTTGCTGTAATTACCCGGCTGTGAAATGTATACACACCGCAAACCTCACGTCAGATTCTGTGAACTTTCTGCTTTGTTTTTTTTTTCTCTTCTTCTCTTCCCCCTCCTGCTGCAGGAAGCTACCGCTGAAGGAAGAAAATGGAAAAGAGTCTCTCAAGCCGGACACGATTGAAATCAAAGTGCACAGTGACAACAGCCTCCACACAAAGCCCGACGACAGCAAAGCGTAAAAAGGGCCGGTCCCCCTCCATCGCCACCAAAAGAAACATTCGGATCACGAGACCAAAACCCAGACAAACTACAACACTGGAAGATAGTGGAGACGAATACCATATCTGTTTATAACGATGCCCCGGCGAACGGCATGTGTACATACAAATAATAGAGAGAAAAATAGACAGGAAGGGAGGGTCAACCTTTTCGACACCCTGAGTGGTTAATGTTCAAAACATGGCGTCAGTGGAAAGCTCCTGTTGATCAATGATTGTATATTATTGTTTCTGTCACTTTCTGTTGTCTCTGATTATGCAGGTTTTTGTTTTTTTTCGGTTCACCCCACATGCAGTTAAACGGCGTCTCGAGCCCCCAAACAATCACAAGTGGAGGGTTGCAACCGCTCACCCCGCTGGTGCTGCTTTTGTTTGTTCCCCTTCATCACAGCGAATGCATGGGCCGAACCCCGAGCGTTACACCAACCTTCTTTTTATTTTTTAAATGCCTTTCACAGCCAAGGTAGGTGTCTAGCTAATCAGAGGCGTTTCGAGCTAGTTCTGGCTTCAGCACCAAAAACAAAGGCAAACAACTTTTAAAAGAAAAAAAAACAAAACAAAACAAAACAGGCTTTATCTCTTCAGGAAAAAAAATAAATAAAAAAATTCAAGGGTGAAGAATTTGTTTTTGTGAATCATAATTTATGTTGCAGGGAGGGATAAAAAAAAAAAAGTCTCGAGGAAGAAAAAAAAAAAAGAATGTGTTGCAGTCTATACAGTGTAATACCATACATGTGCATTGATGTCATTGTTAGCGAAGCCTTTTATATTATTGACACTCGTTATCATCGTCTAACGACGTGTGTGTGGGGGGGAAAGGATGTTTTATTCATTACTTTCCAGTCTGCGTACAATATACAGCAAACCGCAGCCAGAGGTTAAGTGCACTGGAAGCCAATTTATGCTCTTGTGTACAATGAGTAATGAAAAAAAGCGATGATTATGTGCTGAAAGGCGTTCCCACAAATGCCCTGAATGGTGATCTTTGCTTGGTGTGAACGCGGGGAGTGGAAACCACTCAAGGCATGGGAACAAAGGAGTAGAGGTACGCTCAAGAGAAACAAATCAACACGTGTGTTCATGTCTGTTTGGTTTTTTTAAACACTGTTCTTCATTCTGATCTCAGATCTGCCTCAGATGCATTTTTTTTTTTTTTTTTTTTTCTATTGCGTTTCCTGGTCTGATCGCTCCTCTCTCTGATGTTGTCATGTGTTGTACATAGGTGAAAAAAAGAGTATTTTACAAAGCTTTTATGTAAATATACCCTAAAGGATGTGTCTTTTTTCGAAAATGCAAAAAGCTTGGCTTTTTTTCTTCCTTTATTTTTCTTGTGTGAACTCTCCTCAGATGAATTTTTTTCTTTTCTTTTTTTTTTCTTTCTTCTCCTTCCGTTGTGTTTTGGTCCAAAGTTCAGTGATGGTGTAATATTGCTTTTCCCAGTCATTTGCTTTCCCTTAAGAAAACCCATGCCCAAAGGCTATTTCACGGCATTTCAATGGAGGCAGTAATTACGGCATTAATGTGCCTTCTCTCTCTCTTTCTCTGTTTTTTTTTTTTTTTCCTTCTTTCCCCTCTCGTGGCTCGACGCAGCCGCAGCAGTGTCGACCGTCAAATGGATTTTTGATCGCTGCTTCTGGTTTTTTGTTTTTTTTTTTCCCCGCCACAGAATGTGTCAAGAATTTTATCGTGGTGCTGTGAATTCTGGGAAACGTAGTCTTAGGATGGTGGGTTGTAGTCGACGCCACTGGACAGAAACAGATGTGTATTGCTACCTAGATGTCAGGCTGAGTAGAGAGCGGCGTGACGGGCTGCAGAAATCGGGTTTTAATGGCATGTAATGCATCATCACCAGTGTGTGTGTGAGCGTGTGTGTGTGTGTGTGCATACATGCATGGGTGGGTGAATACACTTGTCTACATGAATCAGGTTGCATGTATGTCTGTTGAATGTATCTGCACGTACTGTAAGTCGATCTGAGCGTGTGCGCCCATTTATTATTTTTCAGTCTCCCGCTTACAAATCATATAAATTAAAAAGAACTCGACACGTTGCCCTCCTGGGATTTATTTTGTTATAATTTATTTGTATTTATATTGAATCTCCATGACGGCTCTCGCAAATAAGTGATGATGACCACATGCCAAGTATGAATGTCCAAGTGCTGCGAGTGCACAAGTGTTTCTCTGAGAGCGGCGCGACTCGGCGGGAGCTCTCACGCCGAGTTTTCCGGGGGTAGCGCTCCGATAGGTAAAACCTGATTATGTACTTCTCGACAGTGATTAATTCCCCCAGGCTGCAGCGCTCCCACCCGCCCGCCTGCCCGCCACCGTTCCCTGCCTCTCAGACTCCACTGGTTTTTATCTCAGACCTCGTAGCGGCTGGCTTTGTTTCCTCACAGCAAGGCTCCCTTGTACCTGCATATCTCAAATGGATGGTCCTGCCATGGAGTTGGTGCCGCTGCCTGTTACGATCACTGTAAATACGGGAGCACAGTGCCTGGAGGCTATACGATTTGTACATGTTCTTTTGTATTTGAATATGAGTCTAAACCCTCCCCCCCCTTCCCCCTCTTCCTCTCCCATCCACTCTCGTCTCCCGCCGTTTCCTCCACCGTGCCTCGGTCCCTTTTCTTTCCGTCGGGGGGTATAACAGGTGTGTTTGAGCTCAGTGTACAGTATATGTCCTCTTTGTCCCCATGCGCCCCGTGTCCCCCCTGGACTGTCCCCCCGCTGAGTGTGCTTTGTGCAGGAGGTGGGAACTATTGATGTCTCTCTGTACGTACCTGTGGAACACTTGTGACTCCTATCATTTGCCGCTGTAAATAAACATGTCCTGGTAGAAGAGAGTGAGGCGTTGTCATTCCTGATTTCGTCCTTGTGTCTTCGCTGGCTGGTGTGTACTGAAAGTTTAGTAATGTAAAAGATGGATGTGAAAAGTGGTTTTGACATTAACCTGCATTCTTTCTTACATCCAGCAGGGGGCGACTCCTCTGGTTGTAAAGAAGATGGTCCATAAGGAAATGGCAATACTTCTTACTTAATTTGTTGCCTCGGTAAACATCTTCCAAGCGAGTTTATGGTCTCAATTGGTAGTTTTACACCTCCTTCAATACAGCATGATGTTGATTTTGTAAATTATGGTCCCATTTAGATGAAAATAGACAACAAAGGAAGTGATGTTTTACCTTGATTGTCCTCAAGTTCTCAGCCAAATCCAGCCATTACTTGTTAAATTCAAAGGACCAAGATGGTGAACTCAGGCTTTCAAAATGTGTCCACAAGCCACTTCTCTAAACCCGTCTTTTATTTACAATCTATGATTTTTCTGAAGAAAGAACTAATGAGCTCATATTGTGCACATTTACAGGTTTATGAATGTATTTACTTATATGTCAACTAGATGCTGGATGCTGTTGCACAAACCAACTTTTGTGCAAAAAATGCTGATATTGAGAGATGGTCTTCGTATATATATATATATACATATTAAAGACACCGCTTCACTCCGCACCACCGTCTGCTCAGCTGTGATGAATACTCTGCTACATGTGTTGCAGGTAGTGCTGAGAGTTAACTATGGAGTCGGAGATGCTGAATAAATGACCTCGATTATCCTTTTCTTTAAAAAAAAGTATATGTGGAAACCAACACGTCTGTAAGGGCCAACATTAGCCAGTTAATGTGTTTTAATTTCAACCCCCTAGAATGCTCACTGTAGGGCAGCATGGGAGCATTTTAAATGGAAATGCATCAGATGGAGAATCACCACAGACACTTGTGCATCACATATCCAATGAAAACTTTAATATGAGTAGAAATTATGCTTTGCAACTTCTTAGCACAAAACAAAAGCAGCAGCGACCATCTGACTGACCACATGTTGATTTTTAACTATCCACATGATTTTATGTTTATGTTTGTAAGCAATTTCAATGAGGGGAAAACAATTTATGCCATTTATGGATATTACATATTGACAATATGCAAGTATTTTTGGAGACCACTAGAAGATATGTACAATGTTTAAAACACATTCTTGTGGTTTGCTGCTCATCCTTTGTCTGAAATTGTTGTTTTAGCTCCTTCCAGAAAAGCCCGCTCTGATTGGTCAGCTGGCCTGACGACAGCGAGGTAATGATGCACCGGAACCATGGCGACTTGAGTGAAATAATGGCGGCATCTGCTCGTAGTTTGTTTTCAGGGTGATGCAAGTGCGTTACATGGTGACATCGATAAGTGACGGAAGACGAGGCTGGACTCGGAACAGGGTGTTTCAGGTCAGTAAGGAGCTGTGTTGTGTGTGAAATGATCTTTTATTTATATTTAAGTCTTCAGTCGTCATTTGGTTCGTTGTTTTGGCATCATCAAAGTTACCATATGCTTCAATTTCTCCGTCTAGATTAAGATACAACTGGAATATACAGGAAAAATAATCAGGACAAACACCTTCTACAGACTAAAGAGGTAAATGTTTACTGTCTTGGATTCTTTGGGGAGGACAACATGTCTGGGGTAATCTTCTGGTCTACTCCATCAGCTTGCATCAACACGTTAAAACTATCCTAATGATGTTTGCAGCTTCTTTTTTGTGTGTCCCATCACATTTTTTTGGTGGTGAGCATTACATATTTAACTAATTGGAAGCTCATTATTGTATAAGTCCAAGTCTCTATCACTGCTTTCAAAATACCAGAGATTCCACAAGTTGGCATCGCTGGATGGCATTCAAGCCGTTATGAAGAAATCTGAAGAATCCGGAGACTTGAAAGACTTAAAAAATAAAAAAAATAAAAAAAATTTAAAAAGGAGTTGAAGGCCAAGGAAACTGTCAACTGTCAAAGTTTCTCCTTTGAGAGACTGAGAGAAGTCTAGCGAAGAATGTCATGTGGATACCTGGTTGACTTTTCGGAGGAGTTTGATCAGGCCTCTGTGGAAGGGTAGCAGACGAGGAAACACTTTTTTTTTCAGAGAGGGAAGACATTTTTCCAGCAATGAGTCAAAGTTTGAAATGTTCAGGTCCTATTATCGAGAAGAACAGTTGGAGCAAAGTACAAGAAGTGTGAAACACTTTGAGAGCTCTGCCAGTGGTATCGGAGATAATGTCCCAATTGATGGAATG